>NC_074721.1:26799437-27099437 GCF_947242115.1 Biomphalaria glabrata | reverse complement strand
AGTTAAGAAATTACTTGCAAGACTGAAAATGATACTCTGCTACCTACATTAAAATGAGATACATTAGAAAAACAACAACTATTTGGATTGTCGCAGTATTTCCTTTTCTTCAAAGAGGAGGCGATGTTGTGAGAGTGCATTCATATAAATTTAAGAAATATCTGTATGAATAGAAACATCTTAGAACCAAACCTCTAGCAATAAGTAGACAGACAACTACCGCAACTTTACATACGACTACGAAGTGACAATGCAGACGCTCAAGACAGTAGATTTTACATTGTCCCCTTATAGATAGATGTCTAAAGGTCTTTAAAGCGTTTTCTAGTTAATGAGAGCGTCTTCAAAGCCAAGAAGATGTTGAAAACTTCTGTATGGCTATGTCGTACGAGCACAACAATGAATAGACCATTTTAAGCTCTTATTATCATTTAAACGTAAGGTAGCAGGTTATATGAATAAAAAAAAACTATAAAAAAAAAAACAAGAACATACCTTTTTCCGTTATCAATTTTTCAATCTCAGCTTCGTTGGCTTTAGCTGAAAATTGTATACTGAATTTATACATTTATTAGAGACAATTTTTTTCTTCCCCTTACAAAGTAATATATATATATATATACATGTATAAATATATGTATAGATATAAATATAGATATATATTGCTTATTACGATCAACTCATACAGAGTCGAAACAAACACTAGAAACAAATTGTGTAAATCTAGTCATCGGTTAGGTTGTTGGATTTGATCCAATGAAATGGATTTGATTATTATTAAGTATTTATACATATATTCATATAATACCGTATTTTTTCTATTGCGTAAAAATCTGATGTGAGTTTATTTCATGCCTTTTGTTGCGACTGAATTCTTAGAATTATTTTAGAAATACCACGGTATAGATTCCTGAAAGGTTTCCACAATGATGGGGAACAAATCATAGTCTTGGAGAACTGTCTTCGAATAAATCCAGCCACATTTAGTCTACATATATTAGAATAGAACCTAGATAAACATATTTATATATATATAGGCCTACATGCAAATTTCTTTACAAAAAAAATTATATTTGGGTCAATTAACTATTATAATAGCTCCACTCATACTATTTTTACATTCACGCATTCGTTTTACTTATAACATTATTATTTTGTTTAACTATTTCTAATACACAATGTCAGTGATTATATAAGTGATACGGAAATAAAGATCCGCAGGCAATATACAGCTAGAGTAAAAGTGAATCTTTGGTTCCAATAGTATAGCAGTTGATGTTGTAAGGGCTCTGTCGGAGTCTTCACATTCTTGTGTTGTGTAAGGTGCTTAATTTATTTAAACATTTGGTATTACTATGAATGTAACTAAGATTTGATATCTATATAGTTTATTGTAATTACACATTTTTCATTTCTTTGATATCAATGTTGTTGTATAAATATGAAAGTAATAAAGTCATATTTTAATAAAATTATCATTAAAATTGTTTATTACTTGATATACTACGGTGTGTGCATAAATTATATATAAGTTGAACGCAGAATATTGAGCTTTACATCAAGAAACAGTCTTATACCCAAGTAACGTCTGTATTATATAAGATAAGAAGATAAGAAGACTGTTTCTAATTTTTATAAATGTCCAACCATATTGCATAAGTTCAAAAACAAAATTCAGATTATTTGCAGACGATTGAATTACATTAAAAGCAATCAAAACAACACAAGATAATGAAACTTTACAAAGAGAATTAGAAGAATTACAAATATATCTCTCCACCCAGAAAAATGCCACTTATCAAGAGTAACAAATAAATAAAACCAATAAAACTACAAATTTTTTCCGCGGTAAATCAGACACACGACTAAGAACTCAAAATATCAAAGTGTAATAGTTAATAATAAATTAAAATTAACATTTATAAAATAAATGTAACAATTATATTTCCTGTATACCTATCCTCTTCCAATCGTCTGCTGTATGTTGAATGATCTTTAGAGTATTATGTAAGTCATCTAAAAAGTCAATGAAAAAAATGAATGATAAATTCAAAACATGCATTTTTTATTTCGAGTTACTTAAAATGTGTTATTTCTCAACAATTTGTATTCAAATTTCCTTATTTTAAAATAAATTTATAAAATAATTTTACTTTTCTCGAACTGTTGAAAGATTTTTTGTGTTATTGTGTTCAAATGGAAGTAGCCAGGATGTGTCTGTGTGTGTGTGTGTAATTAGTGTTAGATCCTTATACATTCCAACCCATCATTCTGTTGTAAGGTGTTTATTGTACAATTGAATAGGTTTTTCCTAATCTCACCTAAAGTAAACAAAATCTAAGCTTAAAATCAGTCAAAATATTCCACTCCCTCCCTGCGGGGGAAGATTTCATTTTGGAGCAATGGTTGAACCCTAATCCCCCTGGCTACGCCCACGTTTGTTCCTTATAATTATATAAAGTGACATGAAATTTTGACGATCAATTAGACAAAAAATTAATACAATTTAATAATTTTAATTAATTATATGTAACATTACAACCGAACAAATCGTTGTTTATCTTTAATTTATCTTCTTGATAATGTGTCTACTTTTACAGTTTCTTGATGTAGTACTTTTTAAAAATTTATTCTTATTTTGTCAGGTAAATGAAATATTCGGCTAAATTTCAATCTTTTTTACCAGACGAACAGAGTGATTTAATATAAGATTTTTTAAAAGTATTACAAAAGATAACATGACAGATAGTAACAAACCTTTTTTAGTTAATATTTTTTGAGACTTTCCGTCAGACTCTTGAACTGTAAATGTAAAATGAATTTTGTAACAGTAGTTTGCTTTAGATTTTATATCGAAATGACAAGTTTTATCAACAAATCCATCTGTTGGGAGAGGGGGAGAGAGAAGGGGAGACTAAAATATCTGCATAAGGTTTTTTAAAACAAACTCAAATCCCCCTTAGCTACGCTCATAGAAATTTAATGACACTAGTTTGCTTTACAATAATACTAACGAGGGTGCTTGAACCTAAAAAACTCTCTTAAACTCAAAAACATATGGAGGGGATTTTAAACTTAAAGCCCTCTGGAGGTGAGATAAAACCTAAAACCCCCTTGGCTACGGTCAAATAATTGTGTGACTGAAGATTGCTTAAATTTGCTATTAAAAGGGTAATTTTTAACTTCAAATCCCGCTAAAGGGAGTTATAAGCTTAAAACCCTCTGGAGAAGGTTTTAACTTAAAACCTTCTTAGCTACTTTCATAGAATCAGGTGACTGTTGTATGCTTTAGTCACATGTTGAAAGGGTTTTCTAATTAAATATTACTTTATATTTATGTAACACCTTTTCTGGTTTCTATTAAAGTATCTGCTGATTTTTTTTAAAGTATTACAAAAGATAACATGGCAGGTAATAACAAACCTTTTTCAGTTAATAACTTTTGAAACTTTTTGTCAGACTCTTGAGCTGGAAGTGTAAAATACGATATATAATAGAATAATAAATACAAAAATAAACAGATACATTGACTGTTCAAATATGAATTGTACACATTAATTATTTAGATAAAAGATAGAATTATAGAATGATAGAAGAAAAGAAAAAAAAGATAGATAGATAGATAGATATATAAGATAGAAAGAATGATACACTGATCGATGGGCAGACTAATCTAATCAATCGATATGCAAAACGCACATTCTTTTGTTGTCATTTTTTTTCTATTTTAAAAGTACTAGTCCTCGTATACACATCTCAAAGAAATTTTAATTTACAAATTTACAAAAATATAAATTTGAACCAAACCTTTTTCTTTCCATTTATTCTTTTTATCTTGAGAAATCTTGAGAAATTCTTGTAATTCTTCTAGATAGAAAAGATTTATTGTAAAGTAAAAATCTATAACATATAAACTGTAAAACATTTTATAGGGCTAATTATAAATAGCAAATTAAAGTCTAATTTAAAAACAAATTATGCAACAAACATTACTAAGTTACATTTTATTCTCCAAATCTAGGATAACATCGTTGATTAGAAACTGGAAAACAGGAACTTGGAACGCTGATTAAAAAAAAGGGTCTAATGATTTTTCTACAAATTCAACAGTTGATGTATATCGCTCAGTAAAGAAGTATTAGCTCTTTAGCAACTCTAGTTTGAAAATTATAAGTTTTCAAAGTAAAAAATAAATAAATGTAAATTTGGTTTGAATACTAGACTTGTTCTAGAGCAAATATCGGATTTGAAAGTACTATCATGTTCGTGAATTTCCGAATGTAAGGCACTATGGATTCATGTGTTTAATAAATTAATTTTTAGAAAAATTGTGCTCAAGGTCTTTAAGTTTAGCTGGAAACTCCTACCATTGGAAATATTCAATAATAATAATACAAAAACAACATGGCGTAGTCAGCCGTAGTGATCCGATAATATGCGATAACAGAGTCAATTTAAATGTTCTGGTTGAAAGAGTTGCTTAAATTTTACGCAATTCTAATATAAGTTACATCAGGATTATAGATCTTTTTCAAAGGATCTAGACTACATCTATAGGTTATAAGTGTAAGTTAGAAGTCTAGGTCTTGTGCTAGATATAGATGTCTAATTAATGAACATAGATAATTTCACAACTATGCACTGCCCGATGGGCCAATCAGTAACATCGGACGTTCAAGCAGCTGACGGTGTTATAGACAAATTTTTTTTTTAAATTTAATCTTTTAAAAAGTTTAATTATATTTCAAGTTTTATTATGGAGGTATTGTCTTTTTAAAAAGATTATTTAAAAATGTTTTTTCTAGTTTAACCACAATTGCCTTTTTACAGAACAAATAACTTCATTCAAATCTTAGTCTTCACTACTTAACTAAAACTTTCATTGTGATTTAATGCGGATTTAATTTTTTTTTAATGACAAATAAACAAGAATTATTTGTGCTATAAAACATTCAAATTACATTTAGCAGCTTGGGTGCACAGCCTATCTCTTCTGCCTAGATCGAAGGCTTTGGTCAAGTTAATGAACAAAATGTAAAAAATGCATCCATTTTTTATGCACTTTTCCTGGAGTAAACGGGTGGAGAAACTAGTGTAAATTGTCGATCTCCCTGAGCGTAAGTCACACTGTGATTCAGGAATATATATATATATATATATATGAAGTACGTGAACCTTTTAGACCTTGTGATGATGATGTAACGGTCATCTGTTTATATGGTCCGACTGGATACAAGGTTATGGTATGACCAGCACTACGACATTACGTTTTACTTTCCTTTACTGGTGTCATGTACTAATAGGCTAGGGTGGACTCAGGAGCGCCCTTTAAATCCAGAAATTAACTATCCCAGTCTTTACCAAGATTCAAACACGGAGCCCCTCGGTTCGGAAGTCAAGTTCTTTACCATTCGGTCACCACGCCCCCATCATCTTTGTGAACCTGCAAAGTCCCTGGTGTAAAAGATTTTACACAATTATTTATTTTTTTTTTGTACCTGACAAGCGGTGGGAACCGTAGTCGAGAGTACGTTTGAACTTGGCTTGGCTACCTATGAAGGGGGCTCGAGGATTGACACCCGACTCGGGCAGAGTTGTGTTTACTGAGCGCCTAAAGGCAGCACGGAAAACCTTCTCCTAGATACCCCCTTCCCCCCTCCCCCCAACTAGTCCAAAAATGAGATCGGAGCATGCTATAAGCCTATAAAAGCTATAACAATAATATTAAGAAGAAGAAGAAGAAGAATGATAATAATAATAATAATAATAATTGATCGGTAAGGACACTCCCCCTTATTATAAATACTCTCCGCAAGAGGTTCTCGAGTCTACTGAACATCTGCTGTACTGGGATAGGGCTATTCTGACCGACAAAACGGTAGATTTCAATCGCCCGGATCTACTGTTCATCGATAAAAAAGAAAAAACCGCTACCATTATCGATATCGCCGTACCACTGTCTCATAATTTAAGAAAAATTGAGATAGAAAAACAAAGAAAATATGGGAACCTAGGCTTGGAGATTAAGCGTCTATGGAAATTGTCCAAAATAACAATATACCCCATTGTTATATCAACCGAGACCTCACAGACACCTTCAAGGCCCTTAACATTCCTAGGAACATCTTCGTTGCCTGTCAGAGGGCGGTACTGCTGCAGACCTGCCACATCATCAGAAAATTCCTCAGTGGAAACTGTTAAAGGGACTACGATGAATTTTGTTTCTCTTTAGCGAAACTCGACCCTGGCAGCGCCAGAGAATGACTACCCGTTCATTTCTAACATAATAATAATAACATGCAAAAGCGTAGAGAAAAAAAGCGTGTGGCAGTAGAGATTTTATATTTTTAAAAAGAAAAATCAAGAAATTTGAGGATTTTTTTTTTTATTGTTTGACAATTCGTTAAAATTGTTCCAGTTTATTTCAGGAACTAAGGGACTATTTCGTACATCAATACTGAATAGCGCTTCTCGTAAAAAAAAATATTTATAGATAGATAGAGAGCCAATTATTTATGTGTTAAGTAAACCATAGCAACATACTCGCACGTACACACACACACACATAAACACACACACACACACATATAGACATATTCAGTATAAAATATAGGACTTTCTACAACATTTAATTTTAACATATGTAACTTTATAATCATTTAATATCAAATTAAAGCATTCAGCCTAAAATATTCCACTTATTAAAGTACTCAATATATAATACAGTTATAATATATTAGAAAAATAGAAAACGACATTAGCAATAGAAAATTTGGCACTTCTTCAACTAATATTAAGTTGAGAATAAAATAAATACGGTATTAAGGGTAACATCTCTTAGTTAAGCTACATTCCGTGGTATTTAGGTTTTCTAAAAAAAAAAAACAACATTTGATGAAAGCCTTATATTTAAGAATAAAATATTGTTAACATTTTAGCGAAATAAAACTTTTTAAAATAATTACCGATTTTCTGTGTAAACATATCACATTCTTTACTATGACTTTCTGAAATAAAAAATTTAATGCATTTGACTTCCTATAATTAGTTTCTTTATGATGCGTTCCAAAATACAAATGTGTGGAGAAAGAAAGTGAATTAGATAACAACATTTCATTTTTAAACAAGATTACAAAGAGAGTTTGTGTTGCCACACAGACTCAGAGGCGGCCCCCGTGGGAGACGGATCCCTGTCGGTCCGCATATTCGCAAGGAATATTCAAGACGTGATTTTGTTTTGACTGTTAAAAAGTAGATTAGTTTTAGTATTTTATAACATTGCAATATTGACATATTGACAATCTAGACTTTAGAAATAAAAATCTACACTTTAAGTCTAGAAATTAAAATTATAGATCTTGATATAGTCTAAATCATGGCTGTCTGGTAGTGCGGTTCCCGCGCTGCACTGTCATTTGGATTGATCGATGGTCCCAGGTTCAAACTCTGCCCGCTCCCATCCCCCGTCGTCCAGCAATAGGTTCGGACTACAACTCTAAAGGAACATCCGAAACATGTAAAACAACAAACATAAAAAATAAAAAAAACATAACCTCGTCAAAACTATCTCAATTCAGTTTAAAAATTCAGAACATTTTAGGTCGCATCAAACTCATTACAAGGCTTTGAAAACACTAGATTTGCCAGAAGTGAAAAAAAAAACATCGTTGTTGTTGTTGTTTATTAATTACTTGTAAATCTTGTGAAAATTAGTCATATTCGTCGATACAGTGAGTTCCAAAGACTTAACACATTATGTCTACAGCAGGGAGGAGCCATTTTAAACATGTTGAAACCAAGAACAGCTAGCTAGCCAGGAAAACCAGTGACTTGGCAGAATTTAATTCATTGATTAATATGCATGACTAAATGCATGACGCTTAGGACGTAATCATCTTCTTTTTTGAAGTAACGTCTGTATTATATAAGATAAGATAAGATAAGATAAGAACAATATCCAAGCATACTTGGAGCAGAAGAGTTTGGAAAATATTCTTCCAAGAAATTTTAAACTTTACCAAAAATGAATACATCTTGTCAAATACATCAGGTGCTCTAATAGTTGTTAGAGAAAAAAAAAACACTTTAAAATCGCCATCATTTAGCTTGTAAATATTGGTTTTCTTTTCTCCGTCTTAAGCCAATTTGACCACCGGCGTACAATGGTTATGCTTAAGCTGGGTTTGGCTAAATATATATAGGTCACTTCCAGGGTTGCTTAACTATGGGAAAAATTGCATTCCTCATTCGGACTCAAAGACCAATCTTTTTCATAACTGGCTTTCTAGACGTATTTTGCTTCATTTAAAACAAATGTCGGCAACGTTCAAATGGTGGATATTAAATGACGTTTTATTTCCTTTAGCTTCAGAAATTCTGATAATAAAATTTCGTTTCAAATGAAGCATTGTGGTTTTTCTATTCCTGGTGTAGCTATGGAAATAAAATATAGTCAAAAACCCTTATTATACTTTATTTTCCAGAGATCCATTATCATATTTTTTTAAATAATAAAAAAATAGTACCTTGTATAAATAGATGACATATTACTACTTAAAAATGAATGTGCTTTTCAGTTAGTTACGTAAATCTTCACCATAGTATCTATGAATCTGCAATGGAGTAACATTGTATTTCTCCAGGCCATTAGATAGTTGTAATTTAAACCTGTTACAAATATTTAGGCTACAACAAATAAATTGCTTCAAAAGATTTTGATTCATCAGTTTGTAAGATCTATCTTTGAATGGCAATTCTAGAAAAAGAAATAGAAACTACCAATAACACATTTTGAACAGTGACAAGTCTTTTAGACAAAAAAATCTATTTATTGGTGGTCTTAGGTGACCCCTGGAAAATCATGATTTGGCCCCCAAGATTGTCGCTACCACAGGTTGAGAGCGCCTGGTTATAATTTCATGATGTAAAAGTAGCCCATACCTTCAAATAACAGACAACAAAGAGACAAACCTTGAATATGCTTGAGCGTGATCTGTTCAAAGTTCTTTTCAATTTTCTTCATCTAAAATAAATTGTAAACGAATTTAATGTTAAGAATCAAATTATCTTACGTCAGAAAACAAAAAATATATATCTTTATTCTGCATAATAATTTATACTAGCAAAACAACATCTAAATCAGATTCATAGAAATAATCTCAAAAATTTGGTGAGTGTTAGGAATTTTAGAGAATAAATACTTATAGGAGTTAATGGAGACTGAGATCGCTTATTTGTTTGTGGATTGGTTTCTTGGCGTTATTTTTCTCTTGGTTTCGCCCTTCACCTATTGGCGTTTATAATTGTTTCTGTTTAGCACAACTTTCATGATTACAGCATACTAAACTTGCTAGGGTCCAGTGACTATTAAGAACAAGAAAGAGGGTGAAATGGTGTGTTTCTATGGTGACGGGGAGAAGAAGTTAGCGATTAGTTGGTGACTACGTAGTGTGAATAATGCAGATAAGTGGCACTGTCATGAGCTGTCCTATGTACGACAGACCTGTCCAGAATGCCACTGTATAAAGACGTATTTTATGTATTAATTTAGATTATGATCAAAATACCATTTGATATTATTTCCTAAAGTCTACTACATTTCTTTCATTTCCACTCAAGTTAAACGTGTCTATATTGTAATCAAAGTTGTATTGAGTATAGTTCACAAAAAAGTTCATTCAAGTTTTTCAAGTTTTATAATTTAAACTATAACACGCCTATATTGGTTTATATGTCTACCAGCAGTTTGGTGCTACAAGTCAACTACCATCCAGAACAGGTGATGCTGTAAAGAAAGATGTACAATTAGAGATTTTCACAGGATCCCAGAAACACCAAAAAGCATGTTATTTATACATTTGCCTTCATGTATCATTTTTAGGGAGTTATAAAAAAGCTCAGGATTGTTTTAAATTAATAAAGATGAAACATGGCGATGATTTTCATAAGCTGTGGCTCTGTCATGGTAAATGCATGATATGGGAATACCAAATGCAGCCTTTCCATAAGTTCATCAGCAGAGATTTTTAATTTTTAATTAATTTTTAATTTGGATTTTTAATTTAATTTTTAATTTTTTAGGTATACAGATTACTCATTAAATAGATAGAATAAAGGTCCTTATGCAGGCTTGAACATGCAGAAATAAGTTCTAATAAATGTTACCTGTGCAAGTTTTCGTTTGTGAAGTTTTGTATTTTCACTTGCTAATTTTTCCCAATTACATTTTAATGATAGTGCAAATTCTGCTAACAATTCAATTTTTTCACAATGTTCTTCCTTTCCCTGTAGAAGTATTTCTAAGCATTCCTCTATCTTACTTTGATCTTTTAGTTTATGTTGCAGGGAAATCATTATTTTCCGTTGATCTTTCACTTCAGTCTCCGGATAGTAAAACTTTTCTAGTGCATTCGTTTTATCTGTAGAATTAATAATTTATTTTAGGATTGTGTTGAAATGTAAAATTTGGCTTCTAGAATATCAATATTATTTTTGTTTCAATTAATTAATAATGAAAAAAAAATTGTACAATCCGAAAAACGGCCAGCTCCTCTACCACCGAAGCAAAAGCCACCCTAACCTGCGTTATCTGTGGACGGGTGTGTCTCTCTAAAATAGGTCTCCACAGCCACATGAGGAAGTGTGCTCTGAGATGAACCATAGCCGTTCTACGAATGAAGGAGGCCAATATAATATATAATAATATTAATATGTCATAATCACAGCTATGATTTTCAACATTTTGAACATTCTTTTCTTTTAACTGATTATCTTTCAAGTTATGTATGTATGAATATCTGTATGCATGTATGTATTTATGTATGCATGTATGTAGGAGTGTATGTATCAAAGTATGTACTCAATATTAAAGTATAAAACATTTAAATGCATTTCATAAGTATTTATCTTTTATATTTTGTACTCTAATAATGCACAGACTTTTACATACTCTTACTTAGATTGATTTATGGAAGAAAAATAAATAAATTAAACTTGCTGATGTGTTTTAAGTGCTCAGTAAATTGTTTACACTTTAATTGGGAAGAGCCGTGTAGGTAGCTTTTATTTTTTGACAAGGCTAATAAAACCAGGTGCGCAAATGTTTAATTAGGCCTATTAAAACTTGTTAATGTTTGCAAAGAAATGTTTTAGTGTACAGCAGTACGCCTGTGACGTCATATGGAAAAATTCATTCATAAAACATTCTAGCCAAAATTAATTTTTCGATAATGAAAGATTTTCAAACCCATATAACGATCGACCACGAGTTTTTCCCATGTGGCCAATGAGTTGCGAATACATACATACATACATGCTTGATTAAGAGTAAAGGATATCTGATCTAGGCTAGTTGATTTATTCTATTGTGTATGTCTTGAACTGTAAGTCTGTTAATAAGAAATCAGAGTAATATTACGCGTACAAAAACACTTAAGTCATCTTCTGATCAGCGCAAACAATACAGAACCAGGCTAGACAAATTACATTGGCGATCCAACACTAAACATGAACGGGTTGTATCACAGTAATGAATCAGATCGAAGTCAATCAAGTACTTCAAGTCAACGACCAAGCCAGAGCGCGACAAAAATTGATTGCCTGATCAGCAAAGAAGTAAGTAAATTGACGCCTAATTAACTGATCGTGAATTTTATCAGTCGTAATCGCCATCGAAGCCTGATTCAGAAGAGTTATCGTGCCGAGAAGCTTCTGTTTATCGTCGTAAGAAGGTTTGTACTAGACTAAAACAACATGAGGTTCAATAAACACAATGATCTTATTAGTCTCTATTTATGTTCTTTACTCCAGCCATTTGTTCTCTAAACTGACTTCCTTTTACACACAGTCCTGACACACTGCTGTTCACTCAAGCATGTACACTCAAGGTCCACTGGTCATTTCATACACACTGCACTACCAGCCACGCAAAACACATACACTTACTATCACATCTCCCTTCTTGAAAGCTTTGAGATATCAATTGACTATACAAATGATTTCTGTCTCACTATAAACTAGGGGTGCACCGGATAGTCGCTCCGGCTCCGGCTTCTGCTGAATATCTGGCATTTTTTACTATCCGGTGATATTCGGCTCCGGTCAAATATCATTACCGGATAGTAAACCGGATAGTAAAAAGTACACCTATTTAATATGTATAAAGTGGACCTCGTTCCATTAATGTCTGTTGTAGAATGTATTAATGTTTATATTAAAACAAAATAATGTGCTTAAGAATAGAGCCATTATGAAAATGCACTAAACATCGTTTATTATAAAGACAAGGCGTGTTAATAACTTAATATAAATAGAAATGAAACTTTACATCATAAATGCGCTTTACATACAGAGCAGCAATGGCTGGCACTTTTTTTCAATTTGTCTTGACCTTTGAGTAGGTTAGTTAACATGTTAAAATGCTACATTCCTTGACTACGTCATGCTGACCAGACGTCTGTCTAACTGTGTGCGGGTATATCTCCAGATGTAGAGATGAACAACTCCCACCCCTTTTATTTGTTTTGTCCATCACATTGAGTTTTTTTATAGGCAGGTGACCACAAGTTCAATACGATGGACGTAGGTTTAACGTCAGCGTATTGACACTCTCTAGAGATCACACCTTTCGAGGGAACTGAGTTTGTTTACTTAGTAGTTAATCTTTATTACGAGGGCTGGACTACAAGAGCCACACCTCTAAGGTAACTAGGTATATTTCCAGATGAACAACTCCCCCCCCCCCTTTTATTTGTTTAGTCCATCACATTGAGTTCATTGATTGGCAGGTGACCCTAAGTCAGATACGATGGACGTAAGCACTCTCTAGAGGTCACACGAGGGAAGTAGGTTTGTTTATTTAGTAGTTAATCTTTATTAGGGAGGCTGGACTACAAGAGCCACACCTCTAAGGTAACTAGGTATATTTCCAGATGAACAACTCCCCCCCCCCCCTTTTATTTGTTTAGTTCATCACATTGAGTTCATTGATTGACAGGTGACCCCAAGTCAGATACGATGGACGTAAGCACACTCTAGATGTCACACTAGTGAACTAGGTTTGTTTACTTAGTAGTTAATCTTAATTTGGGGGGGGGGGGGAAGGGTGGAATGGACTTCAAGCCAAACATCTACACGGGTATCCGGACAAAGAGTTTGCTTATTTGGAGAAAAATCTTAATCACTTGGTTGGGCTAGAGGCCACAAATTTTCAAGTGTGCCGAGTTACTTGAATATATAAATCTCTATTAGTAAGCTGAACTAAAGATCACACGCACCTAAACGAGTGACCTTTAGCTACACAGAACACAAACCGCGAGATTATATAGCCCAGTAAGCCAGTAACTAATTATTTTGTAGAAGACACGATCAGGGCTTTCTTTAAATGGAGAGCTAAACACCCCCTACTCTTTATTTTATTTCTTTGGTCCTTGACACCCAATTTATTGATAGACATTGACCATTTTAAAGCCAGAATGAAAAAAACACAACGTGCTAACAAAGGATATTACACTGTCAATAAATATTACGGTTAAATAATTTTTCTAACGTGTTAACTTGAATATTACTCCTGCACTTAAGTGTCTTCATATGATAACATATTCTTAATAATTTGTGACAGTAACAATAAGGTATAAAAAGGTAAAAAAATAAAACCAACCAATATAGGTATGTGATTTAAAGTTTCGTAAAATGTTCAGCAACACAAGACACTTAGGTATCCGGCTCCGGCCCCGGACGAATATCAAATTTTACTATCCGGTCATATCCGGCCCCGGCCGGATATCAAAAAGTACTATCCGATGCACCCCTACTATAAACAAACTAGTAAATTGAATACATGTTTAACACAACAGAATGTTCAATTGATAATATTATAAATAGTAACAATGTATTCTATATATGTATTGGCCTCCTTCAGTCGTAGAACGACTATGGATCATCTTAGAGCACACTTCCTCATGGGCTGTGGAGCCATATTTTGGAGAGACACTCCCGTCCACAGATAGCGCAGGCTAGGGTGGCTTTTGCTTCGGTGGTAGAAGAAAACGGCGTTGTCTGAGGGCTGTAAAGATGCTGGGAATACCTGATCGCGCAAGGATCTCAGTATTGCACACTATTTCATGTGACTTTCAAGATCCTACTGAGACATCTCAAATGGAATGAGTTTAATTTTCTCTTTTGCTTTGCGTAGGTGGTCCATGATTCACTGCCATTCAGTGGTGTACGCATAACGCATGCCTTGCAGACTTCCATTTTGGTCACCGTAGTTAGCTTCTGGTTCTCCCAAACTGATTCTAGCGAAGGTCGAGGCAGCCTTCCCTGTGCGTTTTTTTTTAATCCTCTCTTCTAGAGACAGGTCATCTTGAATTGTGGATCCCAGATAGAAGAATTAATTTAATGTATCCAGCTTGTTATCGTCTATGAGGATGGAGGGTGGTGCTGTAGCAGGTGGTCCAATAGCATTTGTTTTCAAGCCATATGTAATAATATATTATAATTTAATATATAATATTATTATATTATAAATTTAATATTATTAAAGTTTAAATAATAACAGTGTCCAATTCTTGATCGATTATATATTGCGTGGCCTCTAAAGAAAACAAGAAAAAAAACTAAACATACATTTTTTGTTAAAAAAGAATCACACAACTTAAAAATAATAAAATAATTTTAAAACAATATTTGGTTCAAACTGGGTATCGAAGAATCGAAGATGTGATTTTGACACAGTCAGATGCGTAAACGTATTTTATATATGCGTAGTTACCAATGTAGCCTCCGGGAATTCACTCATGTGATTATTTATTGATACTATCATTATATGAACCTTTATATCTAATACTAGATCTAGAATCTAGGAGTAATCTATAGTAGATTTACGTATGTATATATACATATATACTTCGGTGGAAGGGGCATGTAACCTTAAAACCTCCATTAGGTTTGCTCATGGAATTATTTATCTGTTGTTCTCTTTGTTTTTTATTTTTTTAATTTTACAAGGTTATGTTTGTAATGTTAGGCCAGCTGCTTTTTTATTTTGGTTTGTTAGGGTGGAACCTCAAACCTCCTTGCACTAGGCAAGTGTGATAACTTTACCACCCCCTTTTCTAACCATCCTAGAATTCGATTACAGTATATCAATTTTTTTCATTATTCTTATTGATTCGCTTTATTATAGAAGGCTATCTACTGATAAGAAACAAGATCATTGTTGATTTTTTTAACAACTCCCCCGCCAACGACCATGACTTATCTATGTATTTAGTTATCTACGTATCCACTTATCGTTCTTGATTCTACAGAACTAATTATTATTTCAGCCAAATGTCCCATTCAGATTGTTTGAACTATTTTTCACATTTATAAATTTCAACAAATTTTTTATTAGGATAACTTTAAAACCAAGCCTGTACTTAAAGTATTAGTACAAGCAAAAACAAAAGTAAAACTAAAGCAACATACACTTTCTATATTCTAGTCTTTTGACTTACCATTACTTGAAGGCAAATCTGTGTATTCATTTGCTTCTGTTTCTTCATCGTCATCAGCATAAACACCATAGCCTAGAATTACAATTCGTAAAGTTAAATGGCTCAGAGCATTTAGACTAGCTCAATACCACACGCACGTAGTGTGAATGTGGAAAGGTGCGAATGAATGTTGAAAGAAAAGGACAGAAAGAATGGGGTACAGTCAACGAGGAGATGAATAACAATGTTATAACTATTCGTTAAACAGAATTTAAAGTTCTCATAATCTACGTTTGGTAGTTCTGTGTTGGTGTATGGTTAAAAGAGTCCAATCTGCTCGTAACACTAAGATACTTTTGTAGCTTCACTGTGTTATTTAGCGTCATAGTAGAGTTTTAAAAATTCTAAAGATTAGCCTATAGTCCTAGACTCCAAGACAGTTTCAAAAATTTCCTGAAAGTCTATTAATTTATTAAATTCTTTAATTAATTTTACACGAAGAAATACCCGAAGATTTAGACTCATTTTGTATACTAAACAAATGCAAATTATATTTTATTTTATTTGAAAATTTTTACATATATACTTTAGTTTTTTTCAGTGTGGCCAAATAGCTAGTAATTTCTTTCCAAAAGATATCAACTTTATAATGACTAAGAAAATTGTAACAGCCGTTTGGAGAACCACGTCAAACAACCCACTAAGAATTTTTAGTCCATGAACATGCAAGCGGAACAGAAGAATCGTAGAAAAGGTTGTGATCATTTCAATGTCAATATAACAAAATGTCTTAAAATGTCTTAAAAAAATATCTTAAAACTATATTTACAGTTTCAAAGTTTGAACAAATACCTGCCATATTGACTCGTGGAAGTATAATTTGGAATCTTCGTATTCTTACCCCATTAACAGCAGATGTGTAACTAGAGAAACAAAAACAAAATATTTTTTAAGATAAAATGTCCATTATTTAAATAAAATAAAATCAGTTCTTTACAAAAAATGTTTACTGAAACTGGGTATAGAACCCGTGAAATGGACCCTTGTTAGTTGATTGTACTAACCATGTTACCCATGAGGCAGGCGGGTGAAGCATAATTGTGCAATTATTTATTAGTATTTTCAGAAAGTAACCAAGACTACTTGAGCGCCATAGATGCTTGCGCTCCATCAAGAAAATACAGTGGAGGAAAGATCGCACTACAAACAGCGATGTCCTTGCGATAAAATCGCTTGCATAATTGATTTAATAAACTAAACTTTTCTTTGCTTCGTTTGCTTTTGGAAAACAAAAAGTAGTCTTTGCACCTAAACTTTGCAAGCCACAACGCATGGTAAAAAAAAACTTTTCATTTCTCTTCTAGGTTTTGAGATATGAGTGTCACAGACGGACAGACAGACATTTTGCACAAAGCTAATAGCAGCTTTCCCCCTTATAGGACCGCTAAAACAAATGACTTCTCGTGTTTTGATAATAAAAAAAACAAGATTACAGAGAGAGGCTGCCTCTGTCGGAGTCGGATCCCTGTCGGAGTCGGATCCCTGTCTGATCCGCCTGTTCGCAAGGAATATTCAAGACGTGATCTTGTTATGATTGTCAAAAGCTTTTTTTGTCGTTTATTTTCTGCCAAATGTTTTACATGTTTCGGATACTCCTTCAAAGTTAAAGATAATTTACTTCCCTTTCCGAATCTCCCTCTGGACGACAGAGGATGGTATCAAGCAGTGTATGAAAAAGGAACTGTCGAGATAATCAGTCCTGCGCGCTAACCGTACGACCAGGCATTGCTGTTAACCTAATAACAAACTGGTTACACTTACAGATTCAAACCTTCTTTGCAGTCTTTAGAAAGATTGCAAAACAAAAGGAAATAAAAGTTTAAATAATTGAAGCAAAGTACAAATTCATTGTGTCGAAAAGGTTGTCTTTCGGCTCAGCTAAGCTCAGCTTTCGAAATAAGTTCTTGGTCTTTTTTATTTAGCAGTACTTTGGGTAACTTTGAAAACATCAGAAAAATACTTTGTAAGGCTTGAAAATAATGAAGATAAAATAAAGCTCTCAAGCTCTTAGTAGTGTTTATATTTAGTGTTTATGGATCATCAATGCAAAACATTAATTATGAAAACATAATAGTTCATTGTTATTAACTTTACTATAAGGCTGGACAATTTTTTTTATTCTATAAGATACATTATAAAATTATAAAAAAAAATATTCAAAAATTAGAAAATGTAATCTAATACTTCAATAGCAATTATATTTGCCTACATTCCTGCAAAATTTCAAAAGAAAATAATAAGAAATGCACAAGTAGATAGCTTTTATATAAGAGTATGTTTACAAAACAAAATGGCCGCCGTTGCCATAGCAACAACATTTTCAAACTTTTTTTTCTAGATTTTTGATAGGGTACTCCTATATAACATTCCTGTATAATATCATTAGATTTGAAGCACAAACAAAAAATTTGGTCTCTAAGTGTTTCCCCTACCCTTAATAGCCTATTGTTCAAAAAGAAATATATTACACATTACGGCATGACAACTACCGGATATGTACAATACGTCAGAAGGGCGATTTTAGATAATCTTTTGGTATTGAGCATTTTCATTTAAATGGAACTAGTAAAGGATGTAGATCCACCTATATTAAACTTCTGATTTAGCACTCTCAATATCTATATCATCTAGATCTAAAATATAAATTTGTGTCAATATAGATGCAAGTTACATAAGATTGTAGTAAAAAAAACAACTAGATAATCTATTAATAGACTGAATGCAATATTAAATTTAAAAATAGTTTTATTGTTTTATAACATTTCAATATTGATCTACATATTTGGAAATAGAAATCTACACTTTAAGCCTAAAACATGGCTGCCTGGTCGTGTTGTTTGCGCGCTGGACTGTGGTTTGGATTTATCGATGGTCTCAGGTTCAAACCCTGCCCGCTTCCATCCCCCGTCGTTTAGCAGGAGGTTTGGACTTCAACTCTGAAGAAACATTCGAAACATGTAAAACAACAAACATTCTAAACTAGAACAAGAAATTCTAAATCTAGGATCTACAAAAATTTTTTTTTTGAATATAAATCTACATTTATTTTTTAAAATCTAGCTTTGTTTAAAAAAAAATATAGATCTAATGTAAAAAATCTAGATCTAGTGGTTAAAAAAATCTAGATCTAGTGTAAAAAATCTAGATTAAATATAAATCTAGCTATTATGTCTTATAAATTACGAGTCAGATTACGAGGTCTAATAACCGAGTTGTTTTAGCATTTCATTGGAAGAATTTATTCCATATGACGTCAAAGGAAAAAAAATTCAATACGTCACACGGCCTAGTTAGACAAAAAATGTCTTCTATACAAGCAGCTTGTCGAGAGCTCATACGCATAGGTGCACCGAGTAAGTTCTTTTAGCATTTCATTTAAAGAATTAACTCCATAATATGTCAAAGGAAAAAAATCCACAACGTATTACGGCCTAGTTAAACTAAAAAATGCCATGTATACAAGCAGCTTGTCGAGGGTTCATAGACATTGGTGCACCAAGTGAATTTTTGTAGCGTTTCATTTAAATAATTATCTACATATTACGTCAAAGGAAAAAAATCCACTACGTAACACGGCCTAGTTAGACTAAAAATGTCATCTATACGAGCATCTTGTCGAAAGTTAATAGACATTGGTGCACCGAATGAGTTTCTTTAGAATTTCATTTAAATAATTAAATACACATTAAGTGAAAGGAAAAAAATTCATAACGTCACTATATATATATATATATATATATATATATATATATATATTAAATAATAATTAATGACGCATTTTTGTTTTGTTTTGTCTGTCAGTCTGTCTGTCCGTCATGTTAATATCGAAAAAACAAAACAAAACCAAAAGATATTGAAAATCTGATTAAAATCTAATTTCCCTTCCGAAACTTTGCAATAGTTTAAGTTTCTATAAAAAAACTGTTCCGGATGTTTATCTATTTTTAGTAAGAGAAAATAAGAATTATAGATTAATTAATTACCTTTAATTAAATTTTCGGGATGGTCTTGTATAAATATTAGATGTACCATAGCCTTGTGGAGAGATCATCAAACCATACATTGGTGTTAGGAAATTGTTTTCCTTAAAAATCGGAATATAACATTATCGATAATTAGATTTTCTAACGTTTTAGCTAGCAAATTAAATGAAGTGTAATAGAGAAGTGCAATGTTGCATAAATAGAGTTAAAATATTTTTTTTAATAAAAATTCCGGAACACCTAATTTCCGTAAATGAGAAGATTATTTTTTTTTTATTAGAACAGGGAGTTTCAACAGTTATTTGGCGTTAGTACATTTTTTATATAAAATTCGGAACATTTTTGGCGACGTTTTGTAAGAAAATAAAAGTAATGTAGGTCGATTTATTTTTCAAAACAAATTTTGGAACAGTCTTTACCGATTAAACAACTTTTGTTATGTTTCGGCCAGAAAATTAACTGTAAAATAAGTCTAAAAAAAGATTTTCAGTAATCGTTTCTAGTAAATTACTTTCTTATTTTAAAATCCTGAACAAACTATTGTCAATAGTCATTTGACACTAATTTGTTTTAAGGATATGTGGGACACTAAATTTAGGTAAAAAGGTAAAAAATTTCGATTTTCAGTTTTAACATAATTTAAATAGCCCAACCATTTCTGGACATAAAAATATCATTTTCATGATTGGCAAATAATTACTTATTTTTATATTTTATTTTCGTAAGGTACATACAGCTGTCTCTTTTCCAATTTTGTTTCGTTTTTTTTTCGATTTTCTCAAAATACTATTTGTATTCACTTTTTATACTACTCCTTCACTAATTCTGCAAAGAAATCAATCAAACTTGTTCAGCTTATTATTTATACCATGTACAACAACTTCTATAAAACATTTTCTAAGTTTCAATTAATATTTTATCTTTATTGCAATAAAATATTAGAAAAAAAATATGATTTTCTTTAGCAAGGTTAGAAAAAAATTTCTAAAAAAAGGTTTTACTATATTTTAAAACTAATTTATAGTAAATGTTCTGGAATAATTGGTCTACACATTGTATATTTTTGTTTGGATGACAACCATAATTAGAAAAAAAATTTTAACCACATTTTTTTAATGGCTATTCATAGGGAGTATACATATAAACTTTGGAGAAATGTGATTAATAAATAAAAAAAAAAAGGTTTCAAGTGTCCCATATAACCTTAAGTTAAAAATACGAAACAATTAATATCGATAAATAAACTATAGTGACGTACTGCCAAAGAATATAAGTGTAATATTAGTCAATTATGCGATTTCAAACAATCATTTAACATAATTTATTTTTTCTAAAACAATATCCGGAACAACTTTATAGTTAATGAAATATAAGTCAGTACAGAGATTTTCATTTAGCATTTATATGCTATTTACATAAAAAAAAACGGAACAATATAATAAAGATCATGTGTTTTTATTTGCAACGTTTAAGCATGGAAATAGAATTAAATAATTATAAGAGCAAACAAACATTCGTTGGCATTGATTTGTTTTTCACAAACATCCGGAACAATCTATTAAAGATACTTAAAACTATTGCAATATTTCTAAAGGAACATTAAAAGTTTAATCAGATTTTCAATAGCCTTTAGTGTTGTTTTTTTTTAAATATAACCGTGACGGACAGACCGATCAACAGACAAAACGCACAAAAATAAGCTTCTTTTATTCTGATGGGGGCACTAAACAAAAAATAAATAAAATCTGGTTTTAAGGAATTAGTTTAGCCATGGGCGTAGCCAAGATTTTTTTTTATATATAATTAATATTTATTACATTCTGACCCTTTCGGAAGACGTTTATTGTAGACTCCCCGCCCTTGCTAGCAAGGGGGTCTGGGGGAGTTCGCAGCTCTCCCCCAGCGCGGGGCGGAGCCCCGCCGCCGAGCACTATTTCTGGTATTGAAAGCCAACAAAATGCATATTCTGAGGTATCTACAGTGCATTATCTTGCTATTAAAAAGTTTTATTTCACAAACCTAATGTGCTATTCTTACTGACTTAGACCCTCTCGCGTTGTTCGGCGCAAAACCTCATGCGACGCTCTGTCACAACCTTACTAAGGATTCGATTCCCAGTTCGGCATATGATTTCTTTGATTTAGACCCGTTCTCTATGACTGACTCCTAAAATCTGTCTTAGCCATCTTTGTTGAGCCACATTCAATGTTTTTCTATTTCGGTAGAAGACTATTCACACTTTATTAATGGAGCCCAAGCCACTGGTAGAAATTTGTAACCTTTCTTGACTACGCTCTTGGAATTACATGACTGTATTTCGCTTTAGATTTTGTATCGAAAAGGAAATTTTTTTCGTCAAATCATCTGTTGAGGGGTTATAAACTAAAAAATCTCTGGAGTTTTTTTTTTTTCATTTTAATTCAAAACCCCATTTAGCTACGATCATAGAATTTGGTGACTGTAGTTTGCTTTAAAATAATATTGAAGAGAGAGGTTTTCAACTCTAAACGCTCTGTAGGGGAATTTAAACTCAAAACCATCAGGAGGGGTTTTAAACTTTAAAGAAAAAGCCTTCTGGAGGAGGGGGATTTAAACTCAAAACCCCTTTGGCTAAGCTCATAGATTTTATAGTGAGTAATTTGCTTTTTTTTTATATTGAAGAGGTACTTTTTAGCTTCAAACCTCAACTGGAGGGGGGGGGGGTTAAACTCAAAACCTTTTTGGCTACGCTCATAGAATTTTGAGTGTGTAATTTGCTTTTTTTATATTGAAGAGGGGGATTATCGTACATTTTGGAGGGGGTTTTAAAATCAAAATCTTCCTTAACTGTGCTGTTGGAATTTGGGGATTGTTGTTTGCATTTTTTTGTTTGTTTTATAATAATAATAATAATAATCTTTATTATCCGTAAGGAAATTTGTCTTACAATTTGTGCATTACACCAAACAAAAAACATTATAACTATAAGAAACCAAAGTGTACATTCACACAAGACGCACTCATAATTTACATGTGACAAAGTTTATACCAGATTGTTCTTATTTAATGATTTGATTGCCAGGGGAACAAAAGAGTATTTGTGTCTGTTTGTCTTTGCTATCGGTGTCTTGTATCTCTTTTGTGATGGTAAAATCACTAAATCCTGACACAAAGGGTGATTCTTTATTTCGAGGATCTTGTTAGCTTTTTTATAGATGTTTGTCTCAAACAACTGCCCAAATGGGGTTTGTTTTTTGCCAATGATTTTGCCAGCAGCATTTAGGATTCTATTAAGTTTATTTTTATTTTTAATGCTCAGATTGCCATACCAGGCAGTGATATTGAAACTGAAAATATTGCAGATGTGAGCGTGATAAAACATAGCCAAGGCCTTTTCGCTAACATTAAACGAGGACAGTTTTCTTAGTAGTCGTAATCTTTGCTGCCCTTTTTTGGGGAATTTAACTGTAAAAACCTCTGGTAGGGGGTTTAAAATTCAAAACCCCCTATAGGGGGTTTTAAACTCAAAGCCCTCTGGTAGAGGGATTTGTATCTTAAAACCCCCTGATAGGGGTTTTTCAAATCTCAAAACCCCCTGGTTGAGGGTTTTTAACTCAAACCCCCCTCGGCTGTGCTGTGGTAAGTGATGATTTAGTATTAAAATCTCACTTTAAATAAACAAAATGAAAGCGAAAATCAGTCAATTAATTCATTTCGAGGGGGGGGGGTGAATTCCAAGAAACCCCCCCCCCTCTGGCTACGCCCATGAGTTTAGCACTACATCATGTTACGCTACTACACGAAAGTCGCTGAATAAAAAGTCCATTTTTAAAAATGTGCGTGATATTTAAATACAAAGTGTGTTCTTAGCCTTTATAAACAAACATAAACGTTTTCTTTTAATTTTAGCAGCTAATTGACCAGAAAAAATATCTTTAACTAATAATTATATTTGTTGTAAACATTTTTTTTGACATTTTTAAACATATAAATCTTCTTTAATTCTGATTGGGGGGGGGGTACTTAACAAAAAATAAATAAAATCTGATTTTTAAAAAAAAGTTAGAAATTAGTTTAGCACAATATCATGTCGCGGCGTTACACTACTACATGTATTTTTATGAAAACAAGAGTTTGCATAATTAATTTTATAAATTAAACGGTTTGCTTTTAGAAAACCAAAAGTAGCCGTTGCACCTAAACTTTTCGCATGTTGAAATAATATTTTTCATATCTCTTTTTGATTTCGAGATCTGAGTGGGACAGACGGACAGACGGACATTTTGCACAAACCTAATAGCGGCTTTTCCCCTTACCTGGGCCGCTAACACAAACATAATAGCTGCCTTTCCCAATACGTAGGCCGTTAAAAATACACATTTGGGTATTCCCGATATTATGTAATAGAGCAGTATGTCACTTTGGATTTTTTAGGTTAACAAAAATAGAAAAGAACTACAGAAAAAAAAGTTTAATTTTTTAGGTTTCTAAAAAAAATATCTACAAAAAATATATTATGGGGACATTTTAAATAAATCAATTACATTTGTTTCCTGAGTAAAAATATGTATAAAATAACTAGCATAATCTATGTAGATTTTTGTTAATTTCCACATTGTTTTTCTTGTTAAAATGTGTTTTCTAAATTTATTCCAAACAATAATTAGTTTTCTTAGGAAATATTTTTTTTTCTAGAAACTCTGTTGATAAATAAATTCACATTTTTAAATAGTTAACAAACACTTTGAAGTCAACGCTACAAACATTTTCACATTCAAATTTGTCAAGACTTATCTATTATTATAAAATAATAAGATAAGAAAGTATATATTATAAAATAGATCGAACAGCACCCTGGTTACCCATTATTCTTTTCTTACCTTGATTACTTCGTGGAATTGAGAAACGCTTGCATCACTTCCAATAGACTGACACTGAGCTGACCACTGCGTTGCAATCAAGACTTTTTTTTTAAAGTGGTTTCCCCGAAAAAGCTGAATAATGCTTGGCATAGCTTGTATACATATATACACAGGTAAAAATGAAAGGGTCGTTCATTTAAGACAAATTTTATTATCCCATCCCAGTTGAACTATCTATATACATCAAAACTAGGAGAGAAATACTATATTTTAGGTACTTCAATTATAAATTAATTTATCTTATCTTGAATAGAGATATCTTATGGTAAAAGAAAATTACATCCTATGTGTTTATCTGTCGTCATCATGTCCGTCCTGTCACAACAACTTTAAATTTAAAAAAAAATTGAAGGCCTATAACTTTTGAGGAAGCACTAGGATTCGATCCCTGGTAAAGAAAGAAACTGGTAATCACTTGATCACGTTTCTTTTATGTAAATTGTCACTATGTAAATAGATCATTAAAAAAATGAAAATGATATCCCATCAGTGGCGTCACTAGAATAGGTGTCACCCGGAGAGGGAAGCCCGGGGTGTCACCCCCCTACCCAGGAAAATAAAATCTCCCCCTAAAAAATAAACTTTTTTTTCTTTATGTTAAACAATAACACTGTAAGCTAATTCATTGATTGGTTATACCCGAAAATGATTTTTGATTCTATTTTACAATAGTTCTTTTTATAGTTTATCTGGAGTTTCACTGAAACCTGGCTCAATGAGCCGACTCTTCTGTTTATCTCGATAAATTTTACGTTTATAGAGCAGACAGAACAATTAATAGTGGGAAGTCAAAAGGAGTAGGACTCGCAATCTATATAAACAAGGAATACTACAACGCCAATAATGTGAACATCAGGAATAAAATTTGTGACATTAACATTGAACTTATGTATGTCACACTTAGGCCTTACTACTTGCTTAGAGAATTCACCCAGGTGTGTGTTGTTGTTGTGTACATATCACCGACGGCTGACACAGCGACTGCGTCGGAAATAATTTTTGATGTGCTTCACAATGTACAATCAAAACACCCGGACTCTGTTTGTATCGTAACTGGAGATTTCAACAACCTAAATATTGACAACACGCTGCCAAACTATTGCCAGTATGTCTCCCTCCCCACAAGGCAGGGCAGAACGCTCCACAAATGCTACGTAAACAGGCTTACAAATGTAAAAGTTTGTTCCCACTTGGAGAATCTGACGAAGTATTTGTCTGACTTATACCAAATTACAAACCTACTCTTAAAACTACAAAGAGAGTTTTAAAAACGGTCAAGATGTGGTCTGAAGAGGCTGTAGAAAACTACGAGGATGCATTGAGAAAACTAACTGGGAAATCTTTATTGAGAACTGTCCAGACATAAACGAACTAACAGAAACTGTTAACTCATATCTATCATTCTGCGAGGAGTTAACAATTCCAACAAAAACAATACAAGTCTATGGAAACAATAAGCCCTGGATGACCAAAAAAATTAAACACCTTATTACTGAAAAAAAAACAAAGTATAATGCTAGCAACGAAGAGTTTATAAATGCTAAAAATAAACTGAGAAAAGCAATAATTGAAGGGAAAAAAACATACAAAGAAAAAATTGAGAATTTCTTTGCCAAGAACAACTCAAAACAATGCTGAAAGGGATTAAAGAAAATAACAGGCTGCGCCTCAAAACGAGAACAAATTTTAGTGGCTGATGATGAGAAATTCGCCAACGAACTAAATTATTTTTATTCTCGTTTTGACAAAGAAGATTTTGTTGATCTACACAAAGAACTTTTCAACACTCTGTCCAAAGGAAAACAAGAGCCCTACGTCAATTTTGTAACTGAGGATGAAGTGACCTTGTTATTTAAAAGAGTAGACGTAACAAAAGCTTCTGGACCAGACAAAATTAGTGGCAAGCTGATCAAGCTATGTGCAGAGCAAATTTTTTCTATCTTCTGTCATATCTTTAACCAGTCATTGCAAACGTGCGTAATTCCAAACATCTGGAAAACTTCAGAAATCATACCAGTGCCTAAGAAACCAAAAATAGATTGCTTAAATGATTTCCGCTCAGTAGCACTAACACCTATTGTTATGAAATGTTTTGAAAAATATATGCTTAAACAACTTGTAGCAAAAGTCAATAACAGCCTAAACCCTCACCAATTTGCATACAAAGCAGCTAGAGGAACTGAGGATGCCATTCTATTGCTTTTGGACCAGCTTTATAAGCATCTCGATATACCCAAAACATATGCACGAGTCCTCTTCGTAGATTTCTCCTCGGCTTTCAATACCATACAGCCACATCTAATGATAAACAAACTGAGTAACTTAAATGTAAGCCCTTACTTACAAGCATGGGTTCTAAACTTTTTAACCCAATGGCCCCAGTATGTTAAAGTCAACAACACCAAATCGTCAACTCGACTACTATGTACGGGTGCTCCACAAGGTTGTGTACTTTCTCCTGTGCTATACACTCTTTACACTAATGACATAAGAAGCATCTATGACTCAGTTAAACTCATTAAATTCGCTGATGATACTGCCATAGTCGGTCTTCAGGAGACGAAACTCAGTATCGAAGCTCGATAGAAGAGTTTACAAACTGGTGCACCGACAACTTTCTAGAACTGAATGTAACAAAACTAAAGAACTTATAATAGATTTTAGAAAGAAAAAACAAACTATACGTGAACTGCAAATAAAAACTACATGTATAGAACAAGTAAAGGCATATAAATATCTAGGTGTTATCATCAAAAACAAGCTTTCATAGGAAGACCACCTTGGAACTCTGACAAAGAAAACAGCCCAGCGACTCTTTTTTCTATACAAACTCAACAGTTTTAAATTAAACAAGAAGATCCTTGAGACATTTTACAGCGCGACTGTACAAAATCTGCTAACATAAGGAATAAGTTGTCGGCAAGGCAACGCCTCATCTAAACTGTTGCAACGTCTAGAAAACATCGTTAAAAAAGCATCAAAAATTACACTCACAACATTACCACATTTAAAGGAACTTTTTGAACAAACGTGCCTAAGAAAAATTGAAAAAATCTTGGAAGACAACGGCCACCCGCTCCATCAGAACTACGTCAGGTCGTCGCGAAGTGGGCGACTGCTGTCAATCGAAACAAGAACGGAGAGGTACAAAAACTCGTTCGTACCTCACTCGGTCAGACTCTATCACCGTCACTCATTGATCAGGGAACATGAAATGCACCAAGATACCTGTGTGTAGTCGCTGAATGAATTTTTTATGTTGTCTGTTCGTTCGTTCGTACCTCACTCAGTCAGACTCTATCACCGTCTCTCATTGATCAGGGAACATGAAATGCACCAAGATACCTGTGTGTAGTCAATAAAGGATCAATAAAGCAGTCTTAGTCTTAGTCTTATATAAATTAAAAATGTACAATTATTAAGTGAGAAAAATGTTTTAAAGTATTCTAGTGTTTCTCAGCTGCTTCTGAAAAGACAAATCAATACTGAACAGGTTTATGTCGAGCAAAGAATGTAGATTTGTATTGTAGATTGTAAAAAAAAAGTTTGCTAGCGTCCATAGGAATCACCTCTGAAAATAGCAAGAGAATAAGGCATCTCGAAACAATTAGTCCATATTCAGCGATATGTCTAAAGCAAATCAAGCTGTTGTGTCACAACAGATGCTGGAATTCTTCAACATCGAGACTCTTTCTTGTAATTATCGACGATGTTATAGAAATACATTAAATAAGCTGCATTCGAGTTCCCATGGCGTAAACAAAACAGAGTTAGATTTTGCAGACCACAAAGCATTACTTTGATATACAATTAAATGTTCACACAAGATAACGGATAAAGTCGCCCTCAAACTTATGCATATAGGGTGGAGGTTACCCAGTACCTCCATCAACATTGGTCCTACAGATCCTGAACAAATAGAAAAGTTCACCTATTTAGGCAGTGTTATCTCAAGCGATGAAGATGCATATCATTGTGTTGCATGTCGGATTGGAAAGTAGGAGCCGTCTTTCAAAAAGTACGCTCTATCTGAACAAACACATCAATTAAAAATCCACCTATTCAATACAATCATTATCCCAACGGTCACTAGCGTCGAGACGTGGATGGCTAAAAAGAAGCTGAGCAGTAATTGCTGAGAAGGATCCTACGAATAACATACCGAGATAATGTTATCAATTGAGAAATCATTTCTCGCACAGGTATTCGCCGTCTAAGAAAAGTGGCGACCTAACTTCGGTTGTCATGTGTGAATCATACCATTAGACAAGACGAAACACGTTTAACAAAGTCAAACTAAACATAAAAGCCGAAAAGAGGAAAGCAAAAACATGGCCGTCCACGTCAAACATGACGTCACACCTTTTTTTTAGTAGTTCTGAATTTGTGGGCACCTGCTGAGAAGTGGCTGTGAAAGTCGCCTTAGACTGATTTCTGTGGAGGTAGCTTGCAGCCTTATACGTCGAATGGTGTGCGAGGGGCTTAAGTCCATGTATTTCTGAGTGTATTACAAATGTTACGTTCGCCACTCAACTGGTCAGAAAAGATGTTTGGAAAGCTCCTTAAGCTCATAAAAAGTTGTCCGCCAATAATTTTTCTACATTTCTGATCTTCAGAAACGCTTTCTCCTGACGTCTACAACGCATTAATTTTCTCATAAAAGGAAGATTACAAGTCAATAGAATTAAATGAAGAAAGTTTGGGAGATCTCGAGAGACATTTGAGGTAGTAATATTTTCAAAGGTTGCATTTTTTCCACTCGAGTGTCATCCCCCCTTGTGGGTATCACCCGGTGCGAACCGCACCCCTCGCACCTGCCTAATGATGTTTTTTTCCAATATTAACGTATTCCACTTAGACTTTTCAGTATCAAATGAAAAAAAAAAGATTAGCGATGAAATACTTCACAGTTTTTTTGTTAACGATATCGACAAACACTCAAAAAAGTAATTTTTATTGGTCGAATCAAATAGAAATTAAGTTTGACTACAATTGAACATCTCAGCGTTATTATCGTACAATAACAATATAGATGCAAATACGAACAACATTCACACACGAAACACATGCACACTCACAACCAGCAATTTATGAATGAGACTTTTTTGTACTTCGGTCACTGTCCAATTGGTGTTTACTTCGAACAGTGGAGGGAAAATTACGACACACGGTGCCGCCACTGCATGAAGTATGACGAATAAATTAAACACATTCTTTACGATGCCGAGTTCTGCACGAAAGACGATCGGGACATGATTAGATAGAGAGAAACCTGGTGCATGTCCGACATTAGGTCTGTCCTTGTACGGGGACAAGGTGACCTTAAAACTCACTGCTCGCTTCCTTTCACGTACTCTAAGGGAGTAATTCTCAGCATGGTTCGTTACTAATGGGGTTCCTGATTCTATGTACTTCTCGATGACGACAGATGTGACATTGTAACACTCTGACCGAAAGTGGGATGAAGGAGTTTTAAAATCTTTCTGTTATATTCCTAATGGAAAGGAGGTGATGGCAAAGTTAATTAGACTGTTGATGGTTGCTATATAGAAAAGTTTAATTATTGTTTTGTCGATTTTTAACTTTCTTAGCTTTCTAAGATACAAGAGTGGTTGATGAATTTTGATGTAAAGGTTTTCACTCTATTTCAGTTTGTTGTTTATGGTTTACCTAGGTAATTATATTCTTGCACTTGGTCTACGGTTTGGTTGTTAATGTGAATTTCTGCAAGATGGCCATTATGTTTCCTACATTTATTATCAGTTCTTTAGTTGACTGAACATTTAAAATTAGAAATTTGTGTATACCTCATTATTAAAAAATGTTAATTATTCAAAGGTACTGATTTTCATCGTCTGCATTGAGGCCGATGATTGCTGTGTCGTCAGCAATTTTTATGATGGGAGTTACAGCCAGTAGCAGATCCAGAACTTTGGAGTGGTGGGAGGGGCGATTTTTTTTCCAAACCCTAACCCTAACGCCCAGTATACCCCAGCACTGTGAATAAACACACACACAGCATATATATATACATGGGCGTAGCCAGGGGGGGGTTCTTGGGGTTCAAACCCCCCCCCGAGATGAAATCCCCCCCCGGGGGGAGTCGGAATTTAGTGACTGTTTTTTTGCTTTGATTTTGTTTATTTTAGGTGAGATTTTAATACTAAACCATCACTTGCCCTAGCACAACCAAAAGGGTTTTGAGTTTAAAACCCCCTACCAAAAGGGTTTTGAGTTTAAAACCCCCTACCAGGGGGGTTCGAGTTTAAAAACCCCTACTAGAGGTTTTGAGTTTAAAACCCCCTACGAGGGGTTTTGAGTTTTAAACCCCCTACCTGGGGTTTTTGCAAATAACTCCCCCTCTTCTATAAAACAAAACAAAAAAAAATGCAAACGACAATCCCCTAATTCCAAAAGCACAGTTAAGGAAGATTTTGATTTTAAACCCCCCTCCAAAATTTACGATAAACCCCCTCTTTAATATAAAAAAAAGCTAATTACGCACTCAAAATGTTATGAGCGTAGCTAAATGGGTTTTGACTCAGTTTTGAGTTTAAACCCCACTTGTAAAAAATACCTCTTTTTTATAATAAAAAAAAAGCAAATTATACACTAAAAATGTTATGAGTGTAGTCTATGGGGTTTTGAGTTTAAACTCCCCCTCCAGTGGAGTTTGAAGCTAAAAAGTACCTCTTCAATATAAATAAAAGAAAATTACTCACTCTAAAATCTATGAGCGTAGTCAAAGGGGTTTTGAGTTTAAACCCCCCGTCATCTTCAGTGTAAGAAAAAAAGCAAATTACGCACTCAAAATGCTATGAGCGTTGCCGAAAGGGGTTTTGAGTTTAAACCCTTATTCAGAGGGGTTTGGTGCTAAAAATACATCTTCAATATAAAAAAAAAGCAAATTACACACTAAAATTATTTGAGCGTAGCCAAGCCAATCGAGGGTTTTGAGTTTCTTCTACAGATGGCTTTTTTTTTTTAAAGTTTAAAACCCCTCCAGATGGTTTTGAGTCTAAGATCCCCCTACAGAGCATTTTGAGGTGGAAAACCCCCAACAGAAGATTTTGACGATAAAACTTCTCTTTTCGATATAAAATCTAAATGCAAACTACAGTCACTTAATTCCAAGAGCGTATTCAAGAGAGGTTACACATTTTTACCAGTGGCAGGGCTCCATTAATAAACTGCAGTGAATAGTCATCTACCGAAATCGAAAAACACTAAATATGGCTCAACAAAGATGGCTAAGACAGATTTCAGGAGTCAGTTATAGAGATCGGGTTTAAATCAAGGAAATCCTATGCCAAACTGGGAGTCGACCCCTTAGTAAGATTGTGAGAGAACGACGCATGAAATTTGCGGGACATGTTCTCCGACTAAATGAATTACGCATAAGAAGAGTTGCAATGATATCCTAGTACAACTTGACGCCACTCATTCATGGAGGTCCTCGTTGTAGGTGGGAAGAGGCTTCAGACATTACCAGTGACAGATTTTTATGGAAACTGCTTGACGTCAAATGCTCCGAACGGCGAGGGAGGGTCTAAGTCAGTAAGAATAGCACATTAGGTTTTTGAAATAAAACTTTTTAATAGCAGGAAAATGCACTGTAGATACCTCAGAATATGCATTTTGTTGGTTTTCAATACCAGAAATAGTGCTTGGCGGCGGGGCTTCGCCCCGCGCTGGGGAGCTCCTGGCGCTCCCCCAGACCCCCTTGCTAGAAATGGCGTGGAGTCCACAATTTTATGGAAACAGCTTGATGGCAAATGCGCCGAACGACGAGGGAGGGTCTAAGTCAGTAAGAATAGCACATTAGGTTTTTTAAATAGAACTTTTTAATAGCAGGAAAATGCACTGTAGATACCTCAGAATATGCATTTTGTTGGTTTTCAATATCAGAAATAGTGCTTGGAGGCGGGGCTAGGAGCTCCCCCAGACCCCTTTGCTAGTAATGTCGGGGAATCTACATTTTTTTCATTAACTCATGGAAGAACCTATTCTAGGGCACAATAAACGTCTTCCGAAAGAATGAAGGGTCAGAATGTAATAAAGATTATGTACACACACACACACACACATACATATAATTTTTTTTTCGCGGGGGGGGGGGGGGGTCGGGGGTGAGAAAAAAATTAAAATCATATATATATGTGAAAATGTATTGAAAAATCGGTGTTTCTCAACGTTTGGCAAAAAAAAAAGACACACACAAAAAAAAACAGTCATGTTGGTGGCCTTACTCTAGATAGCTAGAGGATCTGTGGAGCTCTGTTAGCCAGCCGTTTTCTTGCATTCTTCACCACAGAAACGTATTCTCATGTTGTCAGCTGATTGTCTCCGAATGTCACTGGTGTAGATGGTATACAATACTGGTGACAGGACGCACCCTGCGGCGCTCCAGTGTTAATCTTGCCTGACACATTCCCGTGCGCTTTTAAAATTTTGTGTGCATTTGATAAAAAAGTTTAAAACCCTAGATTGCATATTTTGCTAACGTTTGATTCATCATCATTATCATCCATTTGAGTGAGGGTGTGAGAGGCTCAAATGCTCTCTTGCATTAAGTTACATTACATTACTTCATTTTCGGAGTCCATCTTCTCTACCCTTGCATCACACATTCGCACCATTCCACATTCACAAAATCTCTATTCTGACTTATATTTCATTAACTATAAAGTTCTTCCGGATATTGTTTTATAAAAAATAATTATGTAAAATGATTGTTTGAAATCGCATAATTGACTAATATTACACTTATATTCTTTGATAATACGTCACTATAGATTATTTATTAATATCAATTGTTAAGTATTTTAACTTAAAACAAATTTATGTCATATGAATTTATTTTTTCAAAAATATCGACAATAGGTTGTTCAGGATTTTAAAATAAGAAAGTAAATTACTAGAAAAGATGATTGAAAATCACTTTTTACACTTATTTAACAGTTAATTTTCTTGCCGAAACAACCAAAGTTTTTTAATCCGAAAAAACTGTTTCATATTTGTTTTAAAAAAGAAATCGACTAACATTATTTAATTTTCTTACAAATCGTCGCAAAAATATTCGAGGCAGTCTTTCTTAAGCATTTACCGTTGGAAACCACGCCGGCTATATTTTTTTTTCTGAAATAGTGCTATGTACGCAATTATAAACTAAATGTTTGTTTTACATGTTTCGGATGTTCCTTCAGAGTTGAAGATAGTTTACTTTCTAGTCCAAAACCTCCCGAACGACAGTTAGCTCCTCCAAGCGTTTTCCTTTGTTCTCAGCTTGTGTCGTCTTCAACGTATTTTTCTTCCCGTAGTAAGAAGAGTCCATGTCAATGATTATTACGGAGTGGGATGTTCCGAAAAAGAAATATTTTCTTGGAATCTGAGCACACTAATATTACTAGTTTTTTTTTTAAAAGTTGCTTAAATTAAGTCTATTAGAGAAGGAGGCAGCATTAGCCAATACTATAATACGGGGGATGTTCGAGGTACATATAGCGCCCGTATGTCTTAAGATCATCTTCATGTTTAGTAAGAAGCTTTATAGTTTTTGTAACACTTGAGAAAATTTTAACCATTCTGACCATTCAAAAAGAATTACACAAGAAGAGACGTTTTGAAATACCTTCTTCAGAAAGTTTTTAATCGATATTTTTGCTGAAACCTCACACAAAAAAACGGTTAACATTTTAAAACATCCATGTTAGTAGATAATACGAAGTCTTTATCTTACAATATTTTAACTTTTTAAACATTTTAAAATTAAATGATAACTACAAAGAACAATCAACTTTCTAATCTTACTCGTGTAAAATAATTTAAAAAGCTTCACCCTCTCCGCATTGCTCAGGACGTCTCACCCTTATGAGAGAAAATCGCCCCCCCCCCCCACACACCAAAGGGTGCCCCCCCCCAAAGCTGCAGTAGTTTATGTAAGTTTGTAGTGGACTTGTTTTTTCCTAACATCATTTTCATGTCTAGAAAGACGTCCTGTAACGTGCAGGTTCTGTTCACTCACAAAACAAAAAAAAAAAAACAAACACGTCAACATTAGGATAGCACGTTAGTCGAGAGAAATTAGTTTGTACTGCTGTAAAAAAAAACGGGTAGACTCTAGAATGACGTTGTTGAAGAGGCAATAAAATGTTTTCTTTGCAAGAAACTTTTGAATCGATCTTGTTGCTAACGTAGAAAAGTTCTACTGGGACGATAAAACGACGTCACATAATTAGTCTTTAAATTTAGTATTACAGTCTCTTTCGCCTAACTAAAATATGAAATGACTAAAAAGGAAATACAAACAATTTTTGTTCTAAAAATAACAACAACTACCTTTGCGTCCCTCCTTTTTTTGGACATCTTTACCAAAGAAACTAAAATATATACAATGAGGCCTACAAGACAATATATATATATATATATATATATATATATATATATATATATATATATATATATATATATATATATATATATATATATATATCTAGTTTAGTACAGTAGAACTGCCTGGTCATATTTGAGTATATATGTTAAGATTTCTTCTCATTTGTTTATTTATTTTTTGAATCTGTATGTTTTTGTCGATATTCAATTTTTCCATTCGGGCTTTGATTTTCTAGTTTTTGCAAATAATCATTTTTTTCCATTTTTTCCAACCCCCCAATGAGCTTTCCCCAGTGCGGACCGCACCCCTGCACCTCCACCTCCACACCCCCTTGTGAAGCCACTGATAAGGAATTATGTAGTATAAAAACATATCAAAGTGATGAATAGATTAAAAGCATGATAGCTTTAGTGTTTTTTCAATATAGATTTACATTTCAATACAACAACATATTTAGATAAAATAAAGTTTAATCTAAAAAGAGTATTACTTATTTTGCTTATCAAATCATACACGTTTACGCGTGCAAGAACTAAATACTATAGGTACCCTCCGATTACAGCAACAAAGTAAGAATTTGAACATAGAAAAATGGATATCTAGGCCCAATTTCTATTTTTTTAGCGGCCCCCGATAGGGGAAAAGACGCTATTAGTTTTGTGTGAAATGTCTGTCCGTCCGTCCCGTTTATATCTCGTTAACTAGAAAGGATAGTGAAAATCCGACATCACAATATTTTAGACTATTCAAACTTCTGATGCAACGACTTTTTTCTTTTCTGAAAAATCTAATTTTTTAAATCCCTTATGCAAGCAGTTTTGTTTTCATAAAAATACACCACTTTTACAACTATTAACTATTAAACACTCCAACACTTGAGGCTCTTAACCAGGGAAGACAACAGTTTTCTATATTTTTAACACATTTATGCAAACGGTTGTACATTTTTTGTCAAAACTTTTTGTTTTTATATTTGTAGTGTTGTTATTTACACACAAACAAATGTATACTATTTTTTAAAGAGAAAATATCTATTTAGTAAGCATTATAAGTTAGACATAATTTAAAACGAATAGTGATCTTGTAAACTGCATTTTCTTTTCTCTTTTTTTATACGGGAATGCATTTTTTTTTCTTGAGGATTCGATAAAGAGATTGAATTAGTAGCTATACAGAAGGATTATACAATGTAGAATATATTTAAAAAAAAAAACTAAAATGTACATTAAAGTAAATGAATTATTGAAATGTTAAGACTTGAAGCTGTGTATCATAATGTCATTTTTAATCCCATTGATGTGGATAAAATATATAGAAATATATTTGATTTTAAAATTGAAAATTAAACACTATAAAGGCTGACCCCAAAATTGATTTTATATTGATCCATTGTATGGACATGTGTTTTTTTTTTTTTGTTTTGTTTTGTTTTGTTTTTTAAGGATTCCTTTATTTTCTTTCAATGAACTGGAAAATTCAACTTGTATCATAAATATCAATTTACAAAAATCTGTTTAAACAATGAAGAAAATAAGTTGAATGTATGTGTGCGTGTGTGTTTGTATAAGTGATAACTATTAACCAATCTGCATGTGTATGTATTTAATACATTATTTATTTGCTTTAAAATTATAATACTAAAAATTACCTATCAATTTTTTTTTTCAACAAGAGAGGCAATTTATGACTGGAAGATGTAAGGTGGAAATTTCTTTCGGTTATATCCCTTTGACCAAATAAATAAATTTTCAGGACAACCCAAACAGGACATGAATTCATGATAATGGACCAAATGGACTACGAAATTGTTAAAAAAAAAAAAAAGCAAAATAAAAAAACACTATTTCAATATGAACAAGATTGATTTATAAAATGTTTTTTAACTATTAAATTTAATCTTAAAATGAGTTATATATAAAGGTAATAATTTTTAAGCTCTTCATGCACATATTCACTTTCTGCTCTGTATTTTTATAGAAATAATTTTTTTCATTATATGTACATTTTGGTAACTCTAGCAGACCCCAGAGAATTCCTAATGATATAGGATGGAGGTCTTTTGTCTTAGATTCTAAAGTGAAAAATTGTTGCAAAAATAATACTAATAATAATAATGAATTTAAATAACTCATAAGTCTTTAAAGAAAAATAAAAAAAAATTGAGGGGAATATTTATTTTGAGGAAAATTTTCATTAAATTTGTGAATGTTTTTTGCCATTATTTTCTGGACTTTTGTTGTCATCACTTTCTGGACCTTTGCTGTCATCATTTAATGGACCTTTGCTGCAGCCTACTCCAAGATCATGCTGGAAATCCTGGAATATGTTTTTAAAGCTATTTTCTTCATAAAAATATTGATGTTATGAAATATTCTTTGTATTATTATTAATATAAAATAATATGTTTTGTGTTTTCTTTTTAAAAAAAAAGGGAAAAAGAAAAAAAAATTCTACTCGATGTCCATGATGAAAATCATGAATTGTGCTAATGAAACTATTCCTTCACAAAATTTTGTGGGAGGATAGTTATTATTAGAACAAGCTTACAAAAAACACACATACACTTTAACTAACATTTACGCACCCGCTCAAAACAAAGAGAAACACGAGTTTTTCGGGATGCTAAGTAACATTCTACACACTCAGTACGCAATTTAATAATAGGATGGATTTAAATTACATTGACTCCCAATTACAAAGAAAACACAAACATGGAAGGTCCTGCTCCTCATGTAACAATTAAAACGCATGACTATTTAGGGGGAGTCATCAAGGCTTTCAGGTTAGTAGATGCCTATAGAGAAGTAGAGGTCACGGGCCGGGTCACCACGTTCAGGGACAAGGCACACCAAATAGAAACACGGATAGATAGAGTGTATATGCCAAAGGCGTGCGAAACAAAAAGTGTAACACATCTCGTAGAGACGTTACAATATACAGACCACAAAGGAGTCTAAGTGGAACCGAACCCAAAACTAAAAAGAAAAAAACAAAAAAACACCAATACGGAAACTTAACAACGACCTCCTCAATGACCCGCTCTATATAAAAAAAAATCGCAGACATCCTCAAAAATATGTTACATGACTCAAACACACCCCATTTCAAAGTCACACAAATATGGACGCTAATTAAAAGCTCCATTAAGCAGCAAAGCCAAATACTAGCCACACTAGTCAACTCAAAAAGAAAAAAGAAGAAGAAAGACTTAAAAATTTACTAACACACGAAAAAGAAGCAGCAGCCAAAACACATATACTAACACAACTAGAAGAACTATTTAACTATCAATACAAAGGAGCGGAATTGAGGTGCAAAAGTAATAAAATAACCGAAGGGCCTAACAAACTTTTTTTATCCGCAGAACAAAACATTCAAATTGACAGAACTATTGACAACATTGTTGATAGTAAAGGAGAAACTATACACGACCTGGACAAAATAAAAGATATATTTTACACTTTACTAATTTCTGTAACAAAGAACAGACGGACGACAACGCACAAAAAGTATTTTTACAGAACTTCAAAGAAATACCTATGACAGAACAGATAGAGACAGACGCTCCCATTACGATAGACGAACTGAAGGAATCTCAGTAGTGCCCACTATAAACGGCCCTAAAGCCCAGTGCCCACTATCAATTGCCTACGGTTCAGTGCCCAGATACTTGCCCAGTGTTAAGCGCCTACTGCCCAGATTGAACTGCCCAGTACAGGCTCCAGCTGTCCACTGCCCAATATCCACTGCCCACTACCTACGGTCCTGAGAATACCCTTCCCACCTTTCGCTACAGACATACTCCTGTTCAACTCAAGCATCACTCTACAAGAAGATTCAGCTCCGAGTCCTTCCCGCATCTACCAGAGAAGACCAGCGGCCAACCGACCAGCAAAGAAAGATAAGAACAAAAAATAGAAACACTTATCCACTCCGTCATATGCAATCAATGATGAAATTAATCCACCTGAATCATTGTTGACTCACTACCCAAGCTAGTAGTGATATTGTTGTTGTTTAATAAATTTGTATTTTTTTTATTCAACCTATAGTCAGTTCATTTGTTCTAATTGTTGCTCGTAGTGTGCCTGTTCAATATTTACTTATGTGAGCGGGGAAACTCAAAATTACTTCCCCTAGAGTAACTGTCAATGAACGTTGAATGGTGTAATACTGAGTTCTTACTTCCTGAAGTACTCTAGACACGTGACAAGACAAACACTATACGACTGACTCAAGTCCGTTCAGCAGACAACATGAAGTTTATTTTACTATAATAATAATAATGTACTGCACTCCTTGTTAGTGCTACAAGTCAAGAAATAATAATCCTATCCGCATAACAGCGGTATCAAAAGTATCCAATACGTTAACAACAAATCACGTCCGCATCTCAGCGGGCAAAACTGTGTAGAAATATAGATTAACTAATACATGTCTCAAAAGACCACTGGCAACAACTGCCCACAAGTTACTTTCTAACTGAAATTACTACAGACTACTATCCATCCCGGACTAAAATATACTTGACCACTCGGTCCAAAGAATAACACTTGACTTCTAACTTGACTTCTCTTGTCTGCTTGACTTGACTGACTGACCTCTAAGTCTAACTTTATTCATTTTACTTCCTGTTTTCTACATCAGGAATTCCACGTGTCTTTTAAACTATTAACATGACGTGAACTTTAGATCATGCAATGTCAACTAAGACTGTGACAGTAACGAACCAAAAATCATTTTAAAAATAATAAAATCCTCGCCACACCCTTTCCCCCTTTTTATACACCCTTTGCCTAGAACCTCTTTTAGAAACCATCAGGCTATATCATGGGCGTAGCCAGGATTTTTTTTCGGGGGGGGGGGAGAATTATATGTTTGTATGGATGGATGTGTGTGTGTGTGTGTACATAATTAATCCTTATTACATTCTGACCCTTCCTTCTTTTGGAAGACGTATTTTGTGCCCTAGAATAGGTTCTTCCTGGAGTTAGTGAAAAAATTGTAGACTCCTCGCCCTTGCCAGCAAGGGGTCTGGGGGAGCACTGAGAGCTCCCTCAGCGCGGGGCGGAGCTCCGCCGCCAAGCACTATTTCTGATATTAAAAGCCAACAAAATGCATCTTCTGAGGTATCTACAGTGCATTTTTCTGCTATTAAAAAAGTTTTATTTCAAAAACCTAATGTGTTATTCTTACTCACTTAGACCCTCCCGCGCAGTTCGAAGCATTTGCGGGCAAGCTGTTTCCACAAAAATCTGTCACTGGCAATGTCTGAAGCCTCTTCTTACCTGCTCTGAGGACCTCCATGAAAGTGTGGCGCTATGTTGTACTAGGATGTCATCGCGTAATTCATTTTGTCGAAGAACATGTTCGGCAAACCTCATGCGACGCTCTGTGACAACCTTACTAAGTGGTCGAATCCCACTTCCGCATAAGATTTCCTTGATTTAGACCCGATCTCTATAACTGACTCCTAAAATACGTCTTAGCCATTTTTATTGAGCCACATTTAGTGCTTTTCAAATTCATTGCACTTTATTAATGGAGCCCAGCGTCTGGTAGTCATGTGTAACTTCTCTTGACTACGATCTTGGAATTAGGTGACTATTTTGCTTTAGATGTTATATCGAAAAGGGAGGTTTATCGTCAAAATCATCTTTTGGCGGGTTTTAAACTAAAATATATCTGGAGTTGTTTTTTTTTTTAAAATTCAAAACCACATTTAGCTAGGGTCATAGAATTTGGTGACTTTAGTTTGCTTTAGAAATAATATTGAAAAGAGAGGCTTTCAACCTTTAAACGCTCTGTATGGCGATTTTAAACTCAAAACTATCTTGAGTGGTTTTAAACTTTTGAAAAAGCCATCTGGAGGAGAGGGTTTAAACTCAACCCCACCCCAACCCCAGTGGCTTGGCTACGATTAAAGAATTTTAGTGTGTTATTTGCTTTTCTTTTATATTAAAGAGGTATTTTTTAGCACCTAACCTAACCCGTTTAAACTCAAAACACCTAATAGGCTTGGCTACGCTCATAGCATTTTGATTGCGAAATTTTTTTTTTTATTTTTTTTTGAAGTTTTATTTTTTAGCTTCGAACCCCGCTGGCGGGAGTTTTAAACTAAAAAACCCTTTGGCTATTCTCATAACATTTTGAGTAATTTACTTTTGTTTTGAAGAGGTATTTTTTAGCTTCAAACCCAGCTAAAGAGGGGTTTAAACTCAAAACCCCTTTGGCTACGCTCATACAATTTTGAGTGTGTAATTTGCTTTTTTATATTGAAGAGGGGTTTATCGTAAATTTTGGAGAGGGGTTTAAAATGAAAATCTTCCTTAGATGTGCTCTTGGAATTTGGGGATTGTCGTTTGCATTTTTTTTTTTGTTTTATAGAAGAGGGGGATTTAAATGCAAACTCAAAAACCCCTGTTAGGCCGTTTTACACTTAAAACCCCCTGGTATGGGGTTTCCAACTCAAAAAAACTTAAAATCAAAACCCCCTTGGCTGTGCTAGGGCAAGTGATGGTTTAGTATTTAGTATTTCACCTAAAAAAAGCAAAAGATAAGTCAGTAAACACTGACACCCCCCCCCTGTGGGGGGATTTCATTTCGGGGGGGGGGGGGGTTTGAACCCCAACCCACCCCCCTGGCTACGCCCATGGACTATATAGTGGAATCACGGGGATAAGAATCCCAGGCCCTACGCCCGTAGTCAAAGTTAAAGCATACGCTGATGACACCACCCTTTTTCCCTCCTCAGAAAAAGACATAGTCGCAATCATAGATAAGTTTATTCAATTTGGGAGGCAAGCGGGTCAAAAATCAACATAAATAAATCTTGTATTATGAGATTGAGCAGGTGGGAAATCCCCTTAAACATCCCCTTTAACCTTAAAATAGAGAAGGCAATTAAAATATGTGGCATCACGTGGACAAGCAACCCAACATATTACCACTCACAGCAGTTGAAAAATATTTTAAAGAAAACCAAAAACACACTTAAAAGATTTTATTATGCAGCAACTACTATATTTGGTAGAGCAATACTAGTAAACAACCTGGTCATCCCGAAGATAGTTTATTTAGCAAACATCACAGAACCTCCACCAACTTTTATACCAAGCATAAACACAATCATTAGGAATTTTTTTTTTAAAGCACTATCAGAAACATTAAACACACAACACTTATACAAAACAAAGAGGATGGGGGGGGATAAACTTACAGGACATTAGAACCAATATACAAGCACTTAGATTAAAATACATAGGACAAGTAGCCAAGAACCCAAACAATTTTCCATTAACAATATACTACTACGGCTTAAGATTAAATAAAATAATTCCAATAAAAAAATGACACCCCACACTACTTTTGGTACAAACACACATCCATTTTAGAGATCGATATCAAGTATACTCCCTGGCAATGAACATCTAATACACAGTAAATTAAAAGACACATATACAACACTTAAGAAACAGTTACATGAAAGATTATTCAATAGGATCAAATGGAGTAGAGAGCTAAATATAATAATCTTCTGAGATACTTTCATAAATCTACACAGCAAACACATTACACCCAAAGCTAGAGAAATAACATACAGACTAATCTTCCAGATTAACCCTGCAGGAAGTAAGAAAAGAAATGTACACACATGTGTTTTATGTCACACAGATAGTGGTAACAATGAAAGCCAAATGTTTTAAAATGTAAAATATTTTATAATGTTTAGATGCACTATGAAAAACCTACTACAGGCAAACTGTAACACCAATGTTAATCTTAACCTAGCTATTGTTTTAAATAAATTGCCTAAAATCACTAGTAAGATAATTCATAAATTTAATGTAATACTAGTGAGTGAATACAGAAGTCTTGTGTAGCACAGTAGAATTAAAGTTGTTAATAACAATGTATCTTTAAATCCTTATAATCTTGACATAATATTTAGAAAAATAATTGAATATAGAATTGATCACTATACTGGTTAGATAGAAATTCAGAAATTGTAATTATTGTATAATTTATTGTCCTTGACTAAATTGTCAGACCTCAGAGATAAAAATCTAAATACTGTAATCATTCTGTAAAGTTACTCTATTGGTATTATGTCAGTTAGTTTAAGTGGTTATGCGAGTGTGTGAGAGTGTGTATGTACCTGGGTTAAAGAGAGTTTGGGCTGAGTGATGCGGGATAGGAATCAAATTGAACTTTATTTATCTATGGAAAACTACTCAGAAACTGTCTTTTAAAGGGAAGTCAACACTTTTGAAGAATTATTTCTCCCTCGCGGTTACGTCCTCTTTGATCACATGATCGGAGAGCATGTCACAAGTCAACATCAACTGTGTCTGTACAACACTCACAGAACACGGCAAGCCCGTGGAAACGTAACAAGAACATTATGACAATGTCTAAATCTTAGCGGCAGCCTCGTCCTAGACATATCGGGAAACAAAGGAACAAGAAAACAAGACGCAACTGAATGGAGCCTGCGAAGACACTAGAAACAAAAATAACCAAAACCAATAATCCTAAAGAATATAGACAAGGGCAGACAATAGAAAGCCAAGAATCTTGTATGAATAATGTAATATTTTAAGACAAATTAACTATATTTTATTATTTATTAAATTGTTTTTTTTTCAAAACCCCTTGTAATGAGAGAAAAATTAATTTTTAATCGACACACCTATCCTGAAATAATTTACACATGACCCTAACAGAATCCTGAACAATTGTGATACAGCAGTACCATTGCTTGGTTAACAATCCCAAAACGACTCTAACAGACTCAAGGGCCGCCATAGTGATATAGCTCTAACCCTCTCACTTCTCAAGGAGACCTTTAAAAAATTGTCGTAAGAGGGATTAACCTGTTCCCTGATCAGTCTTTTTTAAATGCATGTCATCGCAACGATTAATTAAGCGTTCTTTATTTGGTCGGAGAACATGTCCCGCAAACCTTATGTTCGACTCCTAGGATTTCTTTGATTAAGACGCGATTTCTATAAATGACTCCTGAAATCTTTCCTAGCCATCTCTGTTTAGTTACATTTAGACTTTTTCACTTTCGGCAGATGACTATTCACTGCAATTTATTAATGGAGCCCAGCCTCTGGTAGAAATTTGAAACCTCTCCCCTTTTGGTGACAATTACAGACTACAAATAGAGAAAAAAAGCTGTTGTGTTTATCATTTGACTCCTTTCTATTTGTGCATATTGTTTTTAGTTATTTATAAAAATGTAACTATAACGATACTGTAAAAATGTATAGAAAAGTATTTTATACTTGTTGTTATATACAGCTTTAGTGTACACATCCCTGTTTAATACGTAATTCAAAAGCAAGCAATAGCAACATCTTTCATCGTCAACAGAGTTTCACAATTTTTGCAAATCAAAATATAAAATGTGGCACATTCAATGTATCTTCAGTTTGGCTCTAAAACCCATCTATTGAAGAAAGTTAAATCAGGTGGGGTTTCCAAAACAGTTACTAAAGGTTTTTTTGTTCATTTTGTTTCTTTATGAATTCAATATCTGCCTGGGTAAGGAAGTCAGCTTCAACACATTGTCTAGCAAAATTCTTGTTTTCTAACAGGCAGTATTGATATAAGGAGAGTTGAGTACTAAAGCCAGTGGAGCGATCAAAGATCACATTATCTGGCGAAAGTCTTTGTAGAGATATTGTAAAAAGATCACACTCGTTTGCGCAAACTAATTTCATCAAGAATTCACTTATATTTTTGATTGAGAATCTATGAAACGTGGCGCCATTCTCTAACAAGGCTTTGACGGCTTGTACATGAATAGGTCTATGGCTATGAAGAACTAAGATTTTGTAAAGTAATGAATTCACGTCTCTGTCCACGCTGTTAACGTCAACCTCGCCAAGAGCGAAGTGGATCAATATGTTATAGTCTTCAGCCGCATCCATCACAAAAAAAGATGTGATAAAATGATTGTGTTGAATTCAAACAATGTTTGGCCAGGAAAAGCTAGATCAATTTCACCTTTTAAAATGATGCTGTCCTAAAGTCCTCAAACACAAATCTGAAATTTAGAAAATAATTAATTAAAAATAAAGTACACGTCGTCATTTCATGTACGTAACTCCCCCTTTCAGACCATGTGATCTTTGGGGTAGATGCTATAAAGGTCGTCTGTATCTGTATTACACGGTTTACGAGAGGGGGATGTCATGTGGCCAGCACAACGACCAACCGCCTTTACTTTTCCCCAACTAATATCAGGTGCCCAATATATTCCGAAAGAAGAAATCACAATCTTTACAAGGATTCGAACCCTGACTCCCAGTTCGAAAGCCAAGCGCTTTACAACTCAGCCACCGCGCCTCGAAACTTAATAGAATAATGTATAATAACAAATTATATATGTTCATAAATGTCATACTAAAATGAACTAGAACTTACTATATCATGTATAACCAACTAGTTTAACAAGGTCAGCATTGTTCCAACGCTACAAGAAATGTAGTTTTTCTAATCAAACGTATCTACATATATTGATCTTTTAAAACGCACCCTTATTAATAGAGCTATGGAAGTCATTGTTAAAAATAGAGTTTTTCTTCGAATTAATTTTTGTGTGTGGTTTTAACTCACTGGTCTAAAAGTTTACACAAAAGACTTGACGGTCACCTGTAGTTGTTTGTTTTATCTTCCTGTTCCTGGTTTTGAATAATGTAACTCAGAGTAGATCACACTTTAATTTTTTTTTTCCAATTATTTCAATACAGGCTTAGCGTGTTTGATTCTTTCTGACATGTTTTATAATACTAAACAGTCTTGACTAAGTGGCATAAAATAAGAGAATTCAAAGCTATAATAAAATATTAGATTAAAGCAATCAGAACAATCGATGTCTATGGAATAGAGTAGTGATAGGCAAAATACGGCCCGAGGGCGAACTGCAAATGCTTAATCTGGCCCGTTACTTTATTTGCAAAAAATAATTAAAATATAAAAATGTGAACCTTAAATTTTGTAACACGAGTGTCTGTTTCTTTTTTTATTTCAATGTGGAGGTTTGTAAAACACCGGAGCTGGTCAATACAGAATGTTAAGGTGCTATTAAATATGATTTTTTTAAAGATGAGTTGGAAGTACTTTCTAGGAAGTAGCCGTTATTTTATGGACTAGGATACATACATTTCACTTCTAAACACCAGTTTTGGAACAGAAAAAAATAATGTACCGGTATTTCTTCTGTCAGTCCGTCTGCAAGTTGTGAAATATTGAAAGATTCTGCGTGACTCTTAAATTTCCATTTTATTTTTTCTATCATGTCTGTAGCATGAACAAATTCCATGTCTGCGTACAAGGTAAAAATCAGTGTATTGACGCTATATAGAGTCACCTTAAGGTTTCAGACAAGTGACAGAGCTAGGGTATTGGATGCTCAGTGCAGAAGCTACTGGTGATGTTCTCCAAACAAAAATGAAAAAAGCAACAAAAAGATTTTAATGCTAATCGCAAAAACAAATAATACACAAATAAAAAATACAAGGTTACAAAGACAGTTTGTCGGAAACACAAACTGAAAATCGTACCCCGAAGAAGTCCACCCAGGCATGTAAAAAGGTTGGTTTCAATATTTTCAGAAAAAAATATAATGAAATTCTATCAAAGGTTGACAGATCCTGTGTGGTACCCCAACGGTCCAGTAGACCAAGGGATAGGTAAAAGTGAAGGTGAAGCTAGATGTTAACCAGGTCTAATTGATGTTATTTAATGATTAATTGTTTTGTAAGAGCCAATCTCTTATTCAAAGTCTAAAGAAACAAGATTACAAAGAGACTTTGTGTTGTCACACAAACTCAGAGGCGGCCTCCATCGGAGTCGGATCCCTGTCGGATCCGCATATTCGCAAGCAATATTCAAAAAGTGATTTTGTTTTGATTGTCAAAAGAATAATGTTTCAAAGATTCATTGGCGTTGTAAAAAATGTTTTTTGTCTGTAAAATGTTTGACATGTTTTGGAATTTATTTTTAAAGTTAAAGATAACTTATGTCCTGGTCCAAATCTCCCGCTTGACGACGGGGGATGGAGCAGGGTATGAAACCGAGATAATCAGCCCTGCGCGCTAACCACACAACCAGGCATTTACCTTTACCTTTACCTATCCCTTAGTCTGTTAGACCGTTGGGGCACCAAGCAAGACTTTTCGACCGTTTTTCTCCATTCCTCCCTGTCTTTTGCCTTGTTTAAAACCTCTTTGAAATGTAGACCCGTTCTATCTTTTATGTTGTCCTTCCATCGCTTTCTCTGTCTGTCTCTTCTTCTTTTTCCTGGTACTGTTCCCTGGATGAAGGTCTTTGCAAGCCCAGTGGATCTTGTAATATGGCCATTGATTTTAAGTTTTCGATTTTTTACAATAGTTAGCAGGTCGTAATGGGATCCTATCGCTGCAGTTAACCTGTCTCTAATCTCTTGGTTTGTGATGCGCAAGCATATAAAATGTGGCCCTGACCAGGGAGCACATCACGTTGATTTTGGTGCCGAGGGCTAAGCCCTTGTCTTTCCAAATTATTTTAAGTTTTGAAAGGACTGCTGTGGACTGCCCTATTATGGCCAATAGTTCGGGTTTCTTCCCTCATCCGAGACAATAGCTCCGAGGTACTAATAGCCTAATATTGATAAAGAGATACATTACACATTAAGGCATAACAACTACCGAATATAAACAAGCGATTTTAGATATTCTTTTGGTAATGATATGTAATTGAAGAAAAAAGGAAAAAAAAACAAGGCATCGAGCTTGTACTTTGGCAACTTCTGTCCTAGCACAGTTACCAACAGAGCTTTTGGCATTTTCATTGAAATGGAACTAGAATAAGGATATAGAGCTACCTAAATGAAACTTCCGATTTAGCATTCTCAAGATCTAAATCTAGATCTAAAATATAAATTTGGAATAATGTAGATGAATTTAAATAAGAAAATAAAAAGGCCTAGATAATCTAATAATAGACTGACTGCAATATTAAATTTAAAAATTGTAGATTAGTTTTAGTATTTTATAACATTGCAATATTGATCTAGACATTAGGAAATAAAAATATACACTTTAAGTGTAGAGATTGGAATTATAGATCTTGACATAGTCTAAATCATGGATGTCTGGTCGTGCGGTTTGTGCGCTGTACTGTCGCTTGGATTTATCGATGGTCCCAGGTTCAAACCCTGCCCGCTCCCATCCCCCGTCGTCTTGCGCGAGGTTTGGACTTCAACTCTGAGGGAACATTTGAAACATGTAAAAAAAAAAAACACTCTAAACTAGACCAACAAATTCTAGATCTAGAATTTACAATGAATTTAATAAAAATTTAGATATAAATATAGTTTTCTAAAATATATAGATCTAGTGTAAAAAATTTAGCTCTAGAGTAAAAAAATCTAGATATGGTGTAAAAAGCTTGATTAGATCTAAATCTAGCTATTTTTACGTTTACCTTTACCTATCCCTTTGTCTGTCGGGCCGTTGGGGCACCAAGCAAGATTTGTCGACTGTCTTTCTCCATTCCTCTCCGTCTTTTGCCTTGTTTAGAACCTCTTTCAATGGTTGGCCCGTCCATTCTTTTATGGTGTTCTTCCATCGCTTTCTCTGTCTGCCTCTTCTTCTTTGTTTCGGTACTATTCCATGAAGGAAGGTCTTTGCAAGCCCCAGAGATCTTGTAATGTGGCCAAAGATTTTAAGCTTTCGTTTTTTTACAATAGTTAGCAGCCATCATGGAGACTGATCGCTGCAGTAACCCTGTCTCTAATCTCGTGGTTTGTGATGCGTTCTTTGAATGTGATGCCTAGGATCCGTCTGTAGCATCTCAATTCCATTGCTAGGATCCTCCTCTCTTGCTCTACATTCAACTTCCAAGACTCGCAAGCATATAAAAATGTGACCATGACCAGGGAGCGCATCAGTCTGATTTTGGTGCCGAGGGCTAAGCCCTTGTCTTTCCATATTATTTTAAGTTTTAATAGGGCTGCTGTGGACTGTGCTATTCGGGCCAATAGTTCGGGTTTTGTTCCCTCATCTGAGACAATAGCTCCGAGGTATTTGAAGCTGTCTGTTTTTCAACTCCAAAACTAATGCCTCTTTTAAAGCCCTGTTGGCTATGGTCATAATGTGTTTGTTCTTTCGGCATTTATTTGCATACCATATGCTGTGGAAGTCTTGTCAATGCGCATTACCAGGTCAGTTCTTCAGTCCCTGCGAAGCGCAAGTTAGTAATTCTTCTTCCACCAATGCGAAAAGTACCTTCATAGCCCTAGAGAGCATCTTCCATTATCCTTTCAAAGAAGACATTGAAGAGTGTTGCAGAAAGTAGGTAGCCTTGTCTCACTCCAACTGTGGTTCTGAACCAGTCCCCAATATAGTTGTTGAAGTACACCGCACTGGTGGCATCCTTGTAGAGGTTCTGAGTAACTTTTATTATGTTTTGATTAATGTTGTACTTTTCCATTGTCGCCCATAGTGCCCCGTGCCATACTCGATCGAAAGCTTTCTTGAAATCAATAAGGATATGGAAAAGATTCTATTGGTTCTCTCTCTCTCTCTCTCTCTCTCTCTCTCTCTCTCTCTATATATATATATATATATATATATATATATATATATATATATATATATATATATATATATATAAAGATTATAGACGCATTTTTTTTGCTTTGTCTGTCATCTGTCTGTTCGTCATGTTAATATAAAGAAAAAATTAATTGAAAGCTATTAAAAAATCTTATTAAAATTTAATTTTCCCTTCGGAAACATCGAAATAGTTTTAAGCTTCCATAATAGAATGTTCCGGGTGTTTATCTATTTATACTGAGAGAAAATAAGAATTTCAGATTGATGAAATACCGTTAATTAAATTTTTGGGATTGTATTGTATGAAAATTAGATGTACCATTGTCTTGTGGAGAGATTTTCAAACCTTACTTTGGTGTTAGGAAGTTTTCTTCCTTTAAAATCGGAACATAATATTGCTGTAACTCTGTCTACAGTGAGCTCAAAGAACCTCAACGAAAGGGATTGATCGAAACAGCAGTTTAATAATAGAATAATAGTCAGATAACAATATGTGAATTAGAGTAGGCCTACTGACGACACTTCTTAGTAATAACAACACTTGTTTACATCGGCCATCTTTGACTTCCTCTGTTTTTCCATCCTGTCCTATGGTACGCAATATCGCGCCAAATGACAGTGCGCAATGTAGAGTCATAACAGTGCCCCATTCCTAGTTATCTCCGTCCCGAACATGACCAGATTTACGACAGAGCTGCAGAATTGTCAGTGTAGATGAAGTTCTGGCAAGAAAGTTATAGTCCCACTGTAGGCCAGGGCATAAAACGCACATTAATTTTCAGCCATCTCAAGAAGGTATTCCCCTCTATACATGTTCATTAACCACATTATCAGTGTCCAAGTTCCGCTGACATTGACTCATCTTTTGTTCTTTTTGGTGAAGGCAGACGTACACGTTTTTCAAGTACTTTGCTTGCAATTGATTTGTCCATTTGAGTTGCCGACCGTACAGTTCTTATTAAATTTCTGTCTGCAGTTACTACTGGTAATCAAACAGAAGTATTGGACACAGACCCAACGTGGTCCGATTCGGTCAGGCCCATTGAAGCATTCACATCAGGGACATCGAAAGCAATACTTTCACTCTGATTATAGGTCATTTGTATAGTTCCTTCATCTTCATATTCAAGTATGCACTTATCGTTGAGAAGGTTGTCACGTTCCTTATCTTGAAAGCTAGACTCATACTACTTGTCATTATGATCATCGACAGTGCTGCCACCAACAACTCCTTTGTTGTAACTACCCGTATTGCCACAACAATGATTGGTTGATGTTTCATTCTCTGCTTTTCTACGATGTAGCTGGACTTCCAGTTTGTCCATTTTATAATACCTGTTTACTGACAGATTAGACCAGTGATGCTCAACTTTATTCGGTCGGCGGGCCATTTTAATTTTCGACAGTCCTGTCGCGGGCCACATCAACAATAAACCATTTTTATTAGAAACCATTGAATCCATCACTTACATTGATTCATGAAAATTTATCCAAGACCAACATTTTAATATCCGGTTACATAGATTAGACGCCGAGTTGGAGTCCTGAATGTAGAATTCTATATGTTCGTCTGTGAGACGATTAACTTAATATGAGTGTCACTAATAAGTAACTATTGGTATCATCGTTAACGTTGGTTTTAGATTTAGAAATGTTTATGCAAGCAAAACAGTATAGAAATCCATTCTCTGAATTACTGGAAATTTATCCAGCAGGGAAGTTTAGCTTCGTAAGTCAACCAGTTCCAGTTTCAAATCTGTTCTGTAAAAGAAGTTTCAACCATCATAGAGGATCTTTCTCTTGCTTGGGAGAAATTAGTGGGAGTGACTACTGATGGTGCAACAAGTATGGTTGACAGCAAGAGTTATTAGAAAAGAAAGTTGTCGAGTCAAATGAAACCGAGCCTCTGTGGCTTTACTGAATAATTTCCTATCAAAATATATGTGGATGATTGTGTTCAGATTGAACAATGTTCGTAGTTTCGAAAATCCATCTGCGGCCAATGATTCAAGTCTAGACGAGCGGTCAACCGTGACGAGTTACGACGGTCAGCCGAGTCGAGTGTCAACAGGACGATTCGGGAAGGATCGCAGTCGTGAACAGAGCTCAGGGGCGTCACGAGAGTTGTAGTCATCTGACCACCTAGAAACGTCGAGCGATGTTCCGTCCGGTTCTAGAAGGCCAGTAGGGACCCTATATAAAGAGCGGAGGTGTCCATTCAAGACGGTTTCCGAGAGAAGGTTCACGGAAGGGGTTCAGAACACGGTCGACCACAGCACAGTTCAACGGTGTGCTTCTGTATGGAGCATTACGACGGTTCAGTGCGGAGTACTGTAAAGTACAGTTGAGACGACTGGCGTCTTGATCTTGGTCTGTGATCGAGTCTGACACAACGAGCCAAGTGTGTGAAGTCAGTCCTGAACTGTTGAACCCAGTGCAAGCCCGGAACGAGACGGAGAGGCCAGTGCAAGAATTGATACGGCGATACAGTGTTATCGGAGAGATTTGTACAGTGTACGTGTTGCCAATTGTACAGTATTGGCTGTTATTTATTCAACTATTAAAGTGTTACGTTACTCTGGAGCCCTGAGTTGTCAAGTTCTTTACATTGGTGGTCTGCAGTTTGCAGAGAGCCTGGATAGTAAGATTCGTAACAATAAGTTAGAATAGCAAACAAAAATTCGTTGCAATTGATTTGTTTTTCACAAAACATCTGGAACAATGTATTATAGATACTGAAAACTATTGCAACATTTCTAAAGGAACATTAAAGATTCAATCATATTTTTAATAGCCTTTGGTGTTTTTTTTATTATTAATCTAAACGTGACGGACATAAAATTCCATTGTTTAATGACACTTGGGAAGAAGGAGCAATCAGAACAACAAAAGAAAGATCCTACTTTATTAAGGCTATACATGACGTAGCATTCAATAGGAATCCAGAATTGAACAATGAAACTTATCTTGACAGTAGAATACTTATGAAACATAAACAATACATATAAAAAGACAAAGCAGACCTTTTCAGGAGTGGGTACATTCTGGAACGGTTTCAAAAATAGATAAAAGTGGGATTTTGAATTTAGGGATTTTAAACCCCTCTGTCCACCCCATCCAATTCTAATGGGTACCAGGCGTTAGTAAAGGTAAGTAATGGCCACATAACACCCTGCTTGTTAACTGTTGGCCAAACAGATGACCTTAACATGATATGCTCTATAGATCACAAGGTCTGAGGCGGAAATTTACGTTTAAGCTGAGAGGTTAAAAGCTTGGCACCTGAGCCTATGATCCTAGGTTGGAATCCTGATGAAGACCTCATTTTTAATTTTAAAGATTTTTAGGGCAGCCTTAAGTCCACCTAACTCTATTGTACATGAATTTCGTTGTGGAAAGTAACCGCCATTGGTAGTTGTGCTGGCCACATCCTGCTCGTTGGTCAAAGAAACTGGTGACTTTAACATTATCTGCTCCATAGATTGCATAGTGTGAAGGGGAACTTTATATAAATATGCCATATGAATATGTTAATAAATGCAAGTAATTGAGGTCCATTTTTTATTTAAATTCTTTATTTGTAATTAAATTAGAAGCAGAATACAGTTTAAAATACATATAAAATATATTTACATATTATTCCGTGCTTAGACAAAAGGACTTTGGTACTGCATATCAGAGAGATCTGTTTACGCAATTAGTACTTTGCGTTGTCATGTGAAACACTGCAATCATCCTTTATCTTCGGAATCGAAGACATTTCTATTATAATTTACATTTTATAACATCAGTTAAAAACACAGTAGTTAGGGCTTATAAACACAAATAATTTTTGGGCTCGGGGTCGCAAACAATGACATGGTAAAAAGGGTTTGCCAAAAAAAAAGAACAACTGCTGACTTACAAGAAAATTGGCGCGCCTTTAACATCCACTTAGAATAAAGCGGCGCGCCTTTAACATCCACTTAGAATAAAGCGGCGCGCCTTTAACATCCACTTAGAATAAAGCGGCGCGCCTTTAACATCCACTTAGAATAAAGCGGCGCGCCTTTAACATCCACTTAGAATAAAGCGGCGCGCCTTTAACATCCACTTAGAATAAAGCGGCGCGCCTTTAACATCCACTTAGAATAAAGCGGCGCGCCTTTAACATCCACTTAGAATAAAGCGGCGCGCCTTTAACATCCACTTAGAATAAAGCGGCGCGATTTTATCATCCACTTAGAATAAGCGGCGCGCTGTTAAAATCCACTTAGAATAAAGCGGTCCGCTCATTTGGTGCACCATTTTACAATATATAATACTAGACAAATAATATAGAATCCAAAACCCACGTTTCTACACTTCGGCATTGGTTACTAGCATCGAGTTTTACGATAAACTTGTTATAATTTTTAGTCCTAGTGACTCGGTTGCAGAAAAGAATCTGGGACAACATATTGCTGACTAGCAGTACTAAAGCCCTAGTCTACCGGACCTGTGTGTTGAGCACCTTGCTGTACGGAAGTGAAACATGGTCAACCTACTCATGGCAGGAAAAAAAGCTGAATGTCTTTCACCTCCGATGCCTAAGGCGGATCTTTAAAATAAGGTGGCAAGATAAGATAACCAATGAGGAAGTGCTACAAAGAGCAGGGTGCCAGGACTTCCGCTCTGTTATCAGCAGCAGACGCTTTGGCTGGCTTGGCCACGTTCGTAGAATACTAGTAGGTCGACTTCCACAGGACATTCTGTATGGCGATCTAATAGAAGGCAGGAGAGCCGCTGGTCGCCCACTTTTACGTTATACGGATGTATGCAAACGCGACATGAAGCTCTTCAAAATCGACACTGGTAACTGGGAAGAGGTGGCACTGGACAGATCCACATGGAGAGAGAGCATAAAGGAAGGGTCACAGATTGCAAATGTCATACACAGAAGCAGAAAGAAGGGTGAAAATGCAACGGCGCCTGGTGATTATATATGCCCAACCTGCAATCGCAGCTGTGTATCAAGGATTGACTTCTTTAGTCACACAAGAAGTTGCAAAGGGAAAAGATCGTCTCTCGAGACGTAAAATGCCACAGAGTGTGACTCGGTCCTGTATTGTCATAACAAAACCTTACAGTTCATTTGTAAAATAATATCAAAATTAACAATAACAAATTAAAATAATGAGTCCAAGAATGTATAAATAAAAATAATAAACAAATTTAAATAATAAAAATACATAATTATAGTAATGAGTCATGGAATGTATAATATCAGGCACATACATAATAATTATAATGATAATGTATTATAATGAACGGAATGTAAATAGAACAAAATACACACTCAAAGTTAAACATAATAACTACACTGTGTTGTGTACTATAACAATGATTTCAGTGTCTAAAACGTTCATAGCAACTGGCTTTCCAATAACGTACATAAAGGATAGTAGATTTTTTTAAAGATTATATAAAAAAACATTACCCAATGGCTTTACCCTAAATGTGTTTATTTTGACATTGAAATTCCCTTTTTTTTTCTTGATCTAATATAACGAGCCCCATAGAATGCTATAAAGTTCATCGGTCTCTAGTTTCAGTGTCTAGTACGTAGAATAGGACTAGCCCTTAAAGTCAAGTATCACTACTCTCCCAGCCCCCAAACTGTTCTCAGTAACAAATAAGGCCTACTCTTAATTACACCTTGTGACGTTTCTGTCTTTCAGTTCCTGTATTCTTTGGCACTTTCAATAAAACTGTTTACATTTCAACAATACTCCTTTTGACCAGTGAAATGTATTCTAGTCTACATTATGCTCATCTGGAACGACCCACTTCTGACACGACCCACTTCTGACACGACCCACTTCTGACACGACCGACTTCTGACACGACCCACTTCTGACACGACCCACTTCTGACACGACCCACTTCTGACACGACCCAATTCGGACCTGTTTAACTCTTTAGTGCTTTTCTCCCCCCCCCCTTCCACCCCCCCCCTCGGCCGATTTATTTGAGTATTCTTCGAAGTGTCGGCTTTTTATATATTTGAAAAGCGCTCTGCTGGTTTCCAACTCCTTCAATTTGTAACCAAGTTTTAAAAATCATCTTAGGGTCGAGGTTACAAATAACGTTTTAGTTTCTATGTAGATTAAATTTATAACATTTAATATTGCGAAAAAAAAAGTTTAATTGAAGAGTATTTTGAAAATATACAAAAAGTTTCACTCGACTATGGTGTTGAGCTTCTTCACCTCCAAGTAAAAGTTCGATGCTCTCTCGACAGAGCTAACCGAGTGTTTTGATATAAGTGGTAAATATTCTTAAAAACTGAAGCACTTAAAAACAGTACAAAAAACAAAGTTTAGATCTAGAATCTACATTAATATATTTACAGTGATTACCTGTTGGATTTTTAGATTTTAATCTATACTACACGTCAAGATAGATAAAATGTTTAACGAAACATTACAGTCGAAGATAATAGTAATAAAAATACTTTAGATGTCAAGATTTCTTGTCTAAATCTATATGGTTAAAAAAAAAGAGATTGTTAGATTTAAATATGTAGAATTAAAATTAAGCCTACAAGCAGGGGAGAATAAAAAGTGTTTTTTTGTAATGAGTCGTCTTTGAAAAACATATTGGGGCTACATTGCGAATAATTAATCGATTGGATAAATTTAACCGCTGAGACTTCCATCGTGAAAAGTGCTCTGTTGTTCTGGAAACACATAATAAAATTTTTAATTTAATTTTTGTAAGTTTTAGTCCTCGGTAAATGGGAGAATTAGGGTTGAATTCATTTTTCAGTATATAATAGATTTTAGATTAAAATAGAAGAAAAAAGACCACCTTATGTGTAGTAAAAAATATTCTTTGAGCAATAATAGAAAATCAAAATGTAAAATTTAGTTGATACAAATTTACATTGAACAGAACGTTATATGTATTCAAAGTTTGTTCAAACGATAGGTCTTTCAAACCGTGTTAATAATAATATATATGTATATATATATATACATATATATATATATATATAAATATGGGACTATACGTCGTAATCAAAGATTTATTAAAACAAAATATATAAATAGATCATGCATTGAGTATTAAATATAAAATGCAAATCTTATGATTCTATGAAACAAAGGCGCGAGTTAGAAGAAAAGCATAGGCGTAGCAAGGAATTTTTTTTTGTCTGGGAGAATTTGGGAGGAAATCCTCCCCCCGGTCATATATATATATAATACCACTTATTGTACTCTAAATTAGGTTTTTCGTGGAGTTAGCGAAAGACTGTAGACACCGCGCCCAGCTCCCGTAGCGAGGTTCGACAAGTTCTATCACCGGTTTTTAAAACAAAAAGAATGCATATTCTGAGGTAAATACCGTGCATTATCCTACTATTTAGAAATTTTAGTTCAAAAACCAAATCTCTTATTCACTGCACTTTATTAATGAAGCCCAGCGATTGTTAGAAATTTCTTTAAGCTTGTCGCGTTTTGCCTGATGGGTTGTCGGGACAAGAAAATGAGAGAGGGTACTGGTCCATGTGCGGCATTAGGTCTGCCCTTGAATGGGACAAGGCGACCTTAAAACTCATTGCCCGCTTTCGTGCTCTAAGGGAGTAATTCTCAACATGATTCGCTACTAATGAGGTTTCTGATTCAGTAGAAATGTGTGAACCCTCTTGGCTACGCTCATGGAATTTGGTGGCTTTAGTTTCCTTTAGATTTTACATCGAAAAGGGAAGTTTTATTGTCAAAACCATCTGCTGAGAGGTTTTAAACTAAAAAATCTTTGAAGGTTTTTTAAACAAACTCAAAACCCCCTTAGCTACGCTTATAGAATTTGGTGACTGTATTTTTCTTTAGAATAATATTGAAGAGAGGGGTTTTAAAACCTCAAATGCTTGGGGGGGGAACTCTAGATCATCTGGAGGGGGTTTTAAACTTAAGGCCCTCTGGAGGTGGGGGGAGTAAAATCTTGGCTACGCTTAGAGAATTTTGTTTGTGTAGTTTGCTTTATTTTTTTATTGAAGAGGTGGTTTTTAGCTACAACCCCGCTGAAAAGGGTTTTAAACTCAAATTCTCTTGAAGGGATTTTTACTTAAAGCCAACTGGAGTAGGTTTTTAAATGCAAACCTCCTCTTGGCTATCCTCATAGTATCTGGTGACTGTTGTATGCTTTAGTCTTATATTGAAGAGGGGGTTTATTATAAAAAAAAGATTCAGATGGGGTTTTAAACTCAAAATCCCCCTTGGCTATGCTAATAAAATTTGGTGACTGTCATTTGTATTTTTTTTTATAGAGGAGGGGGGTTTAACTTCAAAACACAAAGCCTATTTGATGCGCTGGGACGAGTGATGGTTTAACATTAAAATCTTACCCAAAATAAACAAAATCAAAGCAAAAGATCAGTCATTAAATTCAACCCACCGAAGGGGGGAGGGATTTCAATTCGGAAGACGGGGTTGAACCCCAAGAACCGTTCTTGGCTACTCCAATGATTGATAGGTAAATATAACCTATTTGTTAAGGTTACCATTTTTATCTTTATTAAAGACATACAAAGTATGTCTATACGTATTGGCATATGAAGCAAATAGTTAGAGACATTCACTCCGTCAAATTAAATAGAGTTTCCAGCTGATGTAATAGTTCAGCATTAAGTTTTGTCAAATGAAGAGAGTCGTCCACGATCAAATATTTAGGTTCTAAATAGTTAAGCACTCTTCCTTTTTAAAAAGCTAATATTAACTCACCCTGTTAGTCTGTCTGGTCAAAAGTTTGTACATGTTATTTCTCTCATACACATTTTCGGATCAAGTTCAAACTTTGCACAAATATTCATTGGCAGACCGATTAGTCAATTAATTACTGGTAAATAATTATTTTGTTTTATACAGACAGTGGAAATTAATCCTTTGCAACTAAATATGTAGTTTTCCGTAAACATTTGATAAACTGAACAAGTCATTTCTCCCATAACCATTCTCCAATTAAATTGAAACTTTTAACAATCATGTATTGTACCCAACAAAACATAAATCAATTAAAAAAAACTAACACAATAGTCAATTATTTTTATGCGATTAATTACTTCATTGGACATTGATAATGGAAATTAGATTCTACATTTTTTAAAGATATAGCTGCAAGTACAATTAAACAAGCATGTCATTACAAAAAAAAAAATATAATTATCAATGAGTGGAAAAACTAACATATTAGTTGCGAATAGTATTATTAGTAAACTTATATAATATAAACAAAAGTATTTAGATCCAGCATTTCGAAATCTCTGAAGAAGCTGAAAAAAAAGCATTAATATAATTAATCTTTGTGGAGCTGATTTAGTTTAAAAAGACAGACACTCATTTATTGGTTTTTAGTAGCCTAATCGTCTAGCTCTCACTTGATGTATTTCTTAAAGTTTTGTAAACATTTTAAAAAAACATTATAATATTGCATCTTTTATAATGTAAGATAATTATATTTTCGGTGGCCAAACAAATCAGAAGGTTTGCAATTAGTTTTGTGTAGTTTGACTATACTTTGTGTGAATTCTCCATTAGACTAAAAAAAAAAGGAAACGATCATGTAAAAGTAAAGAAATATAGTGAACTAGTTGACCAACGGCGTAGCATACGCCGCTATTTAGTGACGTGTGGACACTTCCTGAAAGAGACTGTGAGTGAAGGAAAAGAAGGAACTCTGGAGAGAGCAACATACAATTTTATGGCTTTTATATAGTGCTACTTATTTATCAGACTTATAGCATGCTCAGAGCGCTATGGTCCAATCTCACTTGTGGTCCACTGGGTGGAGGGGTATCTGGGAGAGGTTTTCCATGCTGCCGTTAGGCGCTTAGTAAACACAATTCTGCTCGAGTCGGGTGTCGAACCTTGAGCCTCCATCATAGGTAAGCTCAGCCAAGGTAGGTTCAAGCGTACTTAGCCTCTTGACCACGCTTTCCAACAACTGACCTTGACTGAAAACAGGTTTTGGAAGATATTGGCTTTGTGCTGTATTGATTGTCATGGCAAAGACTACTAATCTAACAGGGAATTGTATGGGCGCAAATTAGAATCTGATGGAGTAAGGGATATCCAGGCAATTTGTGAGGTAGCAGCTGCGAAAGTTTTACACTCCAGTACGATGAGTGAATGCCACCGCTAAATAGCAGGGATATGGAGATACGTTGACCCGGATTGTAAACTCGAGAAGGGTCATGCGGACGTTCTCGAAAGTGAATAGTGATAGTAGCATGAAGTATTTGAGACATCGACACAATGTCATCCTCGCCACCATAAACGCCGGAAGTAGACAGCGTATTGTCAAGCAAACTGTATGACTGTTCTGCCGTGAGTAAAAACAGCAATTTTGAGAGCAACAGCTTCGTCGATGACATTTTTCCAGAACTATGCGACTGATAAAAATAAACAGTTCCCTGATTCAGGAATTTCGACTACATTGAAAGGCCTGTTGACTCCACGAAATATATGTGAAGCGTTGGCCATGGTTAGGAAATGAAATGCAATACGAAGGATCAAAATCAAAACAAAGCTACAGATTTGCACTATTTTAATGACACCAGATATTGACGTGTGTAAAAAAATACACACACAAATATAGTCAAGTGTATAGAATGTATAAAGAGAAAGATTTTTTTGGTCTCCCCCCCCACTTTTTTTTTGACCCGTGCTTTCTGTCGCCTCGATAGTTACGTGGGGTATCTCTAGTCCGACTTGTTACTAAGCGTGATCTATGTAGGAATCATAATTTTCATGTTTACTGAATGAATTCGCTACACGCAAGGCTGGTAAAGTAATTTTGTACGAAATATAGAATTAATAAAATGCAAAGACGAATTTATTTTCTAATACAAATACTTACTTTTCACTTAAATCCGTATTCCTACCCAAACTGGGGCCCGCGAAATCCGTTTCGCATAGGGACCCACAATGGTTAAATACGGCCTTGCTATTTAGTGACGGGTGAATACTACTTGTTCTACACCCCCCCCCCACCGCTTTTTTTTTTGGTTGCTAAATTCACGTGGGGTAACTGTAGTCCGAATAGCAGAAATAAAAGAGTGATCTTTCCATTATTTCTTGGTGGTGTCAGGAATGCTTGAGCCATGAAGAGAATTATATATTTAGATATTTACAGCTCAGAGCTAACCCTTACCTATTAAAAATGAATCTAAAATTTAAAAAAATAGTAATTTATTATTCTTCGTAAATTATTTTAAATATTTTTTTGTGAAAGTAAGTATGTAGTATGTCTGTTATGTGGGATTGGCAGAGCTATTTTGTGTGACTTTTTAGGGACAAACACATTGAGCTTTATTGTAATCATTGAATTCTCTGAACGGGTACTACAGTGTGTTATGAAATAACGACCATAGAGAAGGGATTAGAGTAATACTCCCATCCCTACACCTAATCCCTACCCTACCACTTCCCCTAACCATACCCCAATCCATAAGTCTGACCTTAACACTCATCTCTAACCCTAGCCATAAACCCTAAGTCTAATTCTAAACTAACCAATCAACTTTAACAATGCTACATAACAAGGTAATCTGCACATTAATTGATTTCGCACATTATCGGTAAAAGGCGTTGTCAAGAACATTCTATTTACGACCTACATAATGAAGATATTCTCTAAGATTTTAAATGAAAAAAAAAATTAGACATGAATCTTTAAAATTATTAATCTAAACAAGACAATAAAGAGAGTTTGTGTTATAACAATAACTCAGAGGCGGCCCACCGTCGAATCCATCCATGAACCAAAAATAATCATGCTTGTTTCGATCGTTTAAAGGTTAAAGTAATACGATTTCAAAAAATCGTTTGGCGTTATTTTTCAATTAAAAGAAAACAGGACAATACGTCATCATTAAAAGACTTTTCTAACTATTCTGGAATAAGGAATTGAAATAGAGTTTGCTTGAAAACAGAGCAGCGCTTACTGATCACTTAAAAGCAACACGCAAAGCTCTCAGATACGTGCCCTCCCCAACTATTTCGCTAAATTTGTTGGAGTAGCTTACAGCGCACTGAGCATATATATATATATATATGCATATATATATATATATATATATATATATATATATATATATATATATATATATATATATATATATATATATATATATATATATATGTATATGCATATATATATATATATATATATATTAGGGGTGCACCGGATAGTACTTTTTGATATCCGGCCGGAGCCGGATATGACCGGATAGTAAAATTTGATATTCGGCCGGGGCCGGAGCCGGAGCCGAATACCTAAGTGTCTTGTAAATAGCTTGTATTGCTGAGCATTTTACGAAACTGTTAAATAACATACCTATATTTGTTGGTATTATTTTTTTTTCCTTTTATATACCTTATTGTTTTAAACTCTGGTACTGATTGATTTATTCAAGCTTAACAGTATTTATAAACAAAAATTAATCTGTGTAGCATGTACGAGGCCACCAACCATAAAGGCTGTGTGTTGGAGGGTCAATGTAAAATATGTTAGTATATATTTAACTAGTTACTAATGTAAATCTCTCATCTGGCTTGTATGGTGGTTGGATGTATGTGTTCAAGAATTTCTGACCAACAACTGGTCATCAGACTTGTAATTTTAAGTCCAAAGACTGCTTCTGGTTCTGGTTTCAAGGGCTTAATACTGATAGCTGTAAGTTAATAGTTGGAATCTGAAGCGTAGTAGGTCATATATTTATTAATCCATTTGCGGCAAACGATATTTTATTAACAGCAGGAACATCTATTATACCTACTCATAGCCTGAGCCTTAAATGTTGCGAAGCATAGATTTAATTGTAGTCTGTAGGCCTATTATTGGTATCTATGTTTAGATCTACTGTTATATAGATCTAAGAAAATCAGGAAAATCAACTATAGAAGAAAAAAAAACGCATTCACACCCTCCGTACCAAAAAAAAATATAAATAGACTCTGTGTTCGACTGATAGTAACAATCTGGTCAGATAGACGTAGTGAGCCTACACATGTAGTCCTAGTGTAGTGTGTATAGATGATTGTGTTGACCATCACGCGTTTTTGTTCTTGGGCATTCGCAATAGTGTTTAGTGTGCAGGCGAAAAAAGATAACACAATGGCATGGCCAGTCAAGCATATAGATAAATTATATCTGTGCCTTAGTTACAGAGGTCAAGTGTTTCTTAATATTCCAGCATATTTTTTCTTTGTTTGCTAGATCTAATTGTGGTGTTTTAGATTAATTTATTTTCTGCGATGTTAAATTTTACTGTAAGGTTTTCCTTAATATATTAAGTCAATAGATTAAAACAATGATATTAGTTTTCTTTCTAAAAGTTTTAATACAAGGGGAAAAAATACATACACGCACACATGCACATATTTGTTTTATTTTATTGTGCAACGAACGTGTGTTCAGCGCCCTAAATGACATTTCTCTCCAAGTAAACAAACTTAGTCTCATCATCTAGTCACCTCTAGACAGTGTCAATGTTTCTCAACAATCTGCGTTAATCCATTCTGGCTTAAGAATGGTCAATGTCTATCAATACATTGTCATGGATTAAACAAATAAGAAGTTGAGCGTGTTGAGTCTCTTGAGCCCTCCCTTTAAAGATACCCCTGGTCAGTGTCTGTTTGGCTTGTAGTCCAGCCTCCTAATTGAGACTTTAAGTAAACAAACTTATTGTCCCTGCCAATAGTATAAAAGGTGTGGGTTGTGGTCCAGACCCTTGATTGACAACCTATCTCATAATAAACACACTCATACCAGAGTATATATTATATATATATATATATATATATATATAAGAACGATAGTTGAGGTATATAAATGCATTAAAAAAAAAAGATAATGATTTAAATTAAGCGCACTTTTAAATTCGATCACACAACTCACTTTATAATTGTTGATTTCTATTTCGTATTTTTACGAAACCTAATGTTCTGTTTCTCTACATTGTTTGTTTTTTTTATAAAAAGTTTAGTTTCAATGAAAAGAATAGCAAAAAATTTTATAATGCAAGTATGATTCTTCCAAAATTGAAGCTGATTTCAATCAAATGTACTTAGTTATGAACAATTTAAGACACATGACTTCATCTTTAGAGCCAAGGTTTATATATATATATACCGAAGAAATATTGTGTTTATTTACCTGTATTTGAAATATATTTCTCTGGTTCAGTTGAGTTAGCTGAGCTTGTTCTTAAAAAAAAACAAAAATCAATTATATAATTTATTGTGTTCACATTTTCTTTAGACTATCTTAATGAAATACAAAATTAATGATGCACTAATATATTACAATGGATTTATGCTGCGTCATAGTATTTTCAGAACGCTTTATACATGTGTGTAAAATGTTTTGTTTATATTTTGATTTCATAACTAAAATAAAGAGTCAATCAAAAACTGCACAAAATGTTTTGTGGAAAACCCGAGTTAACGCATATCAAACTTTGTAGACATTTAGTTCAATACAAGCAATTGATAACGTTCAATAGAAGAAGTCGGATATTTTAGACAATGTGTCATCATCTGTAAGAGGCTGTCCTATGTGTTTATCATCATAGATTGTATGTGCTATAAGAAGACATTGTCCTTGCTATATCGACTGTTAACCTATCTCTTCTAGTACTTAAAGTAGGTGGACGGCTGAGCTGGCCAGCAGAAGTGAGACACTCAGCGTCTCTAGCCATGAGGCTTTCTCATGGAAGGCTGTTTGATGTTATGACGTCACAAGCAGAGAAGTGCTAAAGAAAGGCAAGTTTGAGATCAATTGAAATACATGCAACGTTCTGTTAAGGAATTGTTGAGGTGGATATGAAGAGATTTAGCAAGTTCACTCAAAATGGGAGCGCGGTGGCTGAGTAGAAAATCTTTTGATTTTGATCAGAGGAGTCTAGGGTTCTAATCCCGTTTAAGACTTGGATTTTTTAAATTCGGGTTATGTAAGGCCCCTTCCTTGTGTTAGTTAACGTTTATTTATAAGAACCCGTAAAAGGGTTGTGCTGGACACATGACAAACTTTTTAACCGTGGGTCACATAAACAGATAGACTTTCCATCATCTGATTACAAGGTCTGAACGTGGTGCGACTGATTAGTTAAACTTCTAATCGAGTGCAAAAATAGTCAGTAAGGTGGTAGTCACAGTGTGGTAGTCACAGTGTGGTAGTCATAGTATGATAGTCACTGTGTGGTAGTCACAGTGTGGTAGTAGCTGTGTGGTAGTCACAGTGTGGTAGTCACAGTGTGGTAGTTACAGTGTGGTAGTCACAGTGTGGTAGTCACAGTATAATAGTCACAGTTTGGTAGTAACAGTGTGGTAGTTACAGTGTGGTAGTCACAGTGTGGTAGTCACAGTGTGGTAGTTACAGTGTGGTAGTAGCTGTGTGGTAGTCACAGTGTGGTAGTAGCTGTGTGGTAGTCACAGTGTGGTAGTAGCTGTGTGGTTGTCACAGTGTGGTAGTCACAGTGTGGTAGTCACAGTGTGGTAGTCACAGTATGGTAGAAACAGTGTGGTAGTCACAGTGTGGTAGTAGCTGTGTGGTAGTCACAGTGTGGTAGTAGCTGTGTGGTAGTCACAGTGTGGTAGTAGCTGTGTGGTTGTCACAGTGTGGTAGTCACAGTGTGGTAGTTACAGTGTGGTAGTCACAGTGTGGTAGTCAAAGTATGGTAGTCAAAGTGTGGTAGTAACAGTGTGGTAGTTACAGTGTGGTAGTAACTGTGTGGTAGTCACAGTGTGGTAGTAGCTGTGTGGTAGTCACAGTGTGGTAGTCACAGTATGGTAGTCACAGTGTGGTAGTCACAGTGTAGTAGTAGCTGTGTGGTAGTCACAGTGTGGTAGTAGCTGTGTGCTAGTCACAGTGTGGTAGTAGCTGTGTGGTAGTCACAGTGTGGTAGTCACAGTGTGGTAGTTACAGTGTGGTAGTCACAGTGTGGTGGTCACAGTATGGTAGTCACAGTGTGGTAGTAACAGTGTGGTAGTTACAGTGTGGTAGTCACAGTGTGGTAGTCACAGTGTGGTAGTTACAGTGTGGTAATCACGTTGTGGTAGACACATTGTGGTAGTCACATTGTGCTTGTCAGAGTGTGGTAGTTACAGTGTGGTAGTCACAGTAGGTAGTAGCTATGTGGTAGTCACAGTGTGGTAGTTACAGTGTGGTAGATACAGTGTGATAGTCAGAGTGTGGTAGTCACAGTGTGGTAGTCACAGTGTGGTAGTCAGAGTGTGGTAGTAGCTGTGTGGTAGTAGCTGTGTGGTAGTAGCTGTGTGGTAGTCACAGTGTGGTAGTCACAGTGTGGTAGTCACAGTGTGGTAGTCACAGTGTGGTAGTCACAGTGTGGTACTCACAGTGTGGTAGTCACAGTGTGGTAGTCACAGTGTGGTAGTCACAGTGTGGTAGTAGCTGTGTGGTAGTAGCTGTGTGGTAGTCACAGTGTGGTAGTAGCTGTGTGGTAGTCACAGTGTGGTAGTAGCTGTGTGGTTGTCACAGTGTGGTAGTCACAGTGTGGTAGTCACAGTGTGGTAGTCACAGTGTGGAAGTCAGAGTGTGGTAGTCAGAGTGTGGTAGTCAGAGTGTGGTAGTCACAGTGTGGAAGTCACAGTGTGGAAGTCACTGTGTGGTAGTCAATGTGTGGTAGTTATAGTGTTGTAGTCGCAGTGTGGTAGTAACAGTGTAGTAGTCACAGTGTGGTAGTCACTGTGTGGTAGTCACAGTGTGGTAGTCACAGTGTGGTAGTCACAGTTTGGAAGTCACAGTCTGGAAGTCACAGTGTGGTAGACACATTGTGGTAGTCACTGTGTAGTAGTCAATGTGTGGTAGTTATTGTGTTGTAGTCACAGTGTGGTAGTCACAGTGGGAGGGAAATAAAAAGTTTGATTGAAACATTGCAATTTGATGACGATTTTAGGTGGAAATTAAGCCAGGTTACACCTAATTACGAATTATCCCCAAGACAAAATGGAATCACCTGTTATGGGTGAGTTGTAAAAGTATATTAGTCTTTTGCATAATTATTGAATTGGAAAAAAGGTAGTAAAAGAAATGGTTAGATGTGAATCAAATGTTTGGAGGTGAAAGAAATATTTACAGGTGTAACAAATATTAAGCGATGAAATAAACGTTTAGCTTTGAAACAAACATGTGCTAAGCTTTATTGATTGTAATTGATAAAATATAAAAAAAACCTTGTTCTCTGAGTCTATTTGCTTGAGTTTCTTGTTCCATTCTGTCCTTAAATGAAGTCAACAATTCTGTCAATGGAAATGTCTCAATGGTAGAATTTCAAACTACATTACTCTAAATGTATACTATTTCTTTTCAGTCAATAAAGGTAAGGTAAGTATGATGGTATATAGTTTTTTTTTCTTTAAATCTTTAAGTAGCTGTGATTCCCAACTAATCACACGTGACTTGTTGTGAGGCCAATTGAACCATCGGAAGCCTCGTATAAATGAATACGTTCAGAGGGGATTCAATGGACTAAACCATTTTTTAAACGCTGCTTATATAATCTGCGGTTTAAGATCAATTATGTCAGTCTGTCTGTCAGTCTGGGGGGAATCCTGGTCAAGTTCTTTCTGCCAGTTTCCACTTTCGGATCAAATTAATAAGTGATAATTAATTAATTTTGTTGTATTTAGGAACGATGGGATAATTCTTGCTAAAATTAAGACATATGGCTATAAATGTGCGGATCTATTCCTTTAAAAAAGCTAGTTTATTAAAAAGTATGTTTTGTTTTTACTTGTTTTCTCCAGACAAGCTGAAAGTTATAAACATGTATTCTACACGCTGATTACATCAAATTATATATATATAACATTTAGAATTATTGTACATTAATAACAACAAAGAAACGATGCTATAAATCTTTTATTAGCGTCATTTTCAATTTTGGATAATGGGATTTAAACAATATTTTAGCCAACGTAACAACAACAGAAAATGTATACTTCAACTGCCGACAACATGGAAACTATGTTTTTTAATAATATTTAAAGAATAAATAAATTAAAAAAATAATTGAATTTTTACAAACCATTTTGAGTAGAAAGTTGAAGTCGCAAATTTTCTTTCACATTCCTCAATAGATCTACACACAAAATAAATTCTATTTACAGCATAGAAAAAAAAAGAATTTAAAATTTTTTAACTGTTTTTTTCTTTCAAATACATGTAGATACAGTGGATGGATTCATTATTTGGATATAGCCGGTTCAAGCTAAAATAAAAAAATATATAATAATAATAATAATTTTATTTATAAAGCGCTGTTAACAAACAAAAATGTAGGCTCAAGGCGCTGTAACAACATTACAAACATAAACACAACTGCTAGAATAACAGTTAATCTAAAAAAGTTTTAAACAAGTAGGTCTTAATGTTCTTCTTAAAAGTGGTATAGCATGTTGTCTGTCTGAGATCAATGGGGAGTGAGTTCCAAACCTTTGGTCCGTGAACTGAAAAAGCACGCAGACCGTAGCTTTTGAGGGAGAAACGTGGCACTACTAAAAGCGTTGAGTCCATTGAGCGCAGGGTTCTCTGGGGGACATATGGAGTAATCAGTTCGCTAAGGTACAAGGGCATCTCATTGTTATATATACACTGATGACAAAGTGTGGCGACCTTGTAATCGATTCTCGCTTTCACGGGAAGCCAATGGAGCGTGCGCAAGAGCGTAGTAGCAGAATCTTGTCTAGTTTTTTTAAGGACTATTCGAGCGGCGTTGTTCTGTATACGTTGCAGCTTGGCTATTTTGTCATCAGGTATACCTGCTAGCACGGCGTTGCAGTAGTCAAGGCGGGAGAGTATGAATGCCACAGCTAGCGTTTTTGTTGACTCCGTTGTTAAATATGGTCGGATCTGGCCTAATCTGCGCAGCTGCAGATAAAGACCTTTGCAGAGCTGATTTATGTGTGGGTCGAAAGATAGTGTTGAGTCGAAGAAAACTCCAAGATTCCGCACTACATGGAAAAAAGGAACATGGCAGTTCGTGATAAAGAGAGAATCTGTGCTTTCAACTTTTGAGACATTGTTCCTAGTGCCAATCTTAATTATTTCTGTCTTGTCTTCGTTCATCTTGAGTTTATTTTCAACCATCCAATCGCTCACCCTTGCAACGGTACTACTGATTTTCTCTGCCAGATGCGACACCTCTGAGGGTACTGATGAATCGTATAACTGTGAGTCATCGGCAAAAAAATGGTATAAGATGCCGGTTGGCCGTATGACACCGCTGAGTGGATATGTGTACATAGTGAACAGTACTGGGCCTAGAACTGATCCTTGGGGTACTCCGTACTTCAAAAGTAAGCTTGTTGATTCCGTCCCGCTAACAACGACACTTTGGGTGCGTTCCGTCAGGTAGGATCCAAGCCACTTTAGGACGACTCCTGCTAAACCAAAAGTTGCAGAGAATCTGGCTATCATAATTTCATGATCTAGCGTATCAAAGGCTGCGGACAAGTCCAGCATAGAAAGAATTGATATGTGGCCTTTGTCGGAATTGTGAAGTAAGTCGTTTAGTACCCTGACCACTGCTGTCTCTGTGCTACGGCACTTCCTATATGCAGATTGAAATTCTTCCAAGAGACAGTACTGTTCAAGATGAGAAAGAATTTGCACTAACACGATGCGCTCCAGAAGCTTTGACAGGAAGGGAAGATTTGAAACCGGGCGATAGTTTTTTAGACATTCCGGGTCAAGACTGGATTTCTTTAATAAGGGCCTGACAAGTGCATGCTTAAATTGCTGTGGTACAATGCCTGAAGTCAGTGAAGAGTTCACAATGTTGGTAATTGTAGGTACAAGCTCATCTAAACATTCAAGGAGCAAGGAGGTTGGAATGGGATCAAGGTCACATGACTTATTTGGCATCTTCAAAATAGTACTTTTGACATAATCTTCAGATACTCGCTGAAACTCGCAAAAAGGAGTATTTTGAAAAATTGGAGAGTGGTCAAGCTGTGATGAGAGGGATGGCATGTCATTTCTAATCTGCTCAATCTTCCCAATGAAGAATCTATTGAAGGAATCAGGAAGCTCAGATACTGGGATAGATGACGGCAAACGTTCGTTATTTGCTCCCCCTAACATATTTTGTTCTTCAGACAAATGAGTTAATACCAAAATGTAAGAATTGTTAATAGCCTCTAGTACTAAGAAACATTAGTCACTATTTCTGTTTATAAAGTTAGAGACAAACAAAGCGCAGTGTTTGTTTCTTATCCCCAAGACTCACATCTTTCTTTCAGCCTAAACTTGTTAAGTCTCTAATTGATACATTATTAGTTAATTAAGAAAACTTTTACATTAGGATTTCAATTACTAACCCAGTGCGCATGTGTAAAATGTTATCAGTTGAGTATTAATTTGTTAAAAGCATTTTTTTCATAATGAACTAGTAAAGAAAAGTATATTTTTTAATGTTTAACTAGAATAAAATATCTCTTACACAATTAATTTACACTTAAGTGATTATTATTTAAAAAAAAAACTTATTTCTTTCTTTAATTTTCTGTTATCTATCTGTAATATTGTCATATTCAATTGTATCCTTTCTGCAAATAATGCAAGTATATTAACATTTAAAAGACTTTTTAACAAATTTCTTAAAAAGCCAAAAAAAAAAAAAATTAAAAATAAAAAAAAAAATACATTATTTAAACTTTTAATTTTAGAAATCAAACATCTCCATTCTAGTTGACTTTGCCATAACTTGCTGGTTTGGTAGAAATTTACTGGCACATCGTTGAAATAAAAAAAAATAATAATAAAAAGGCATCGTATATCAAACACAGCTACAATCTCTTGAAGAACTTATTCATAAATTATAAATATCTAAACGATCCTTAAAGACATTCTGCACCCATCAAACAAATGTTACATCTATTCTGGACGTAGTGGTCGTCTAATCTTTCTCGGGGCTTAAACAGAGATTTTTTCTTTTTTTCAGTGTTTTAAGGTCAAGGTCATCTGTCGTCACCAAGAAGTACATAAAAGCTTATTTCATAAAAACTGGTTATGTGTGTGTGAGTGTGTATTTATTTCGAGTGTACATGGCTGTCATGTTTGTATCTATATATTGCTATTGTTACTGTAGTTCTCTGAGGTGGACAGTTGTCAAACAGAATTTCCATTTGTTTGGACCAATAAAACTATCGCATCTTATCTTTTTTTCTGTTTCTGTGTCATAAAAAGAAAGTCTACTACAGTGACCAACAAAATTTTTCGTGCAGCTTAAAATTCATTTTTTTAAATTTAAGTAGCTTTTTAATTTTTACGTTTACTTCTATGTTTAATTATTTATATTTCTGAAAAGATCTAGAAGCTGCATCTAAAAATGTAACCACTAGAGCTTTTAACATCAAACATCAAAAGCTAATTTTATTGACCATAATCACATTTATAAGTTTTTCTGTTGGGGTGTGAGAAATATTGCAGATTTTGTATAAGATATGTTTTAATAGTATTCACAAAACCATTTAAATTTGACACTAAAAATGAATTTAAATAAAATAAATTCAATAAAAAAGAAATATAAAAACTAACCTTTATCTGATGATAGTTCGTTTATTTTCTGCTGTAACGCTTGTAATGATGCTGCTAATTCATCTAAGTAAATTTTAGAAATATTATAGGATTATAAATATGGCACACACAAAAAATAAATCACATGTACATGTATATAGTAATGTTTCGAACATTTTTCAGCTTCCAACATTTGCTTGTCTTCCAAACTCTTTCGAAAATTTGAATCTACCTCATCTTTCAAAGAATAAAACATATTTATAATTTAGAAGTTAAACCCTATTTGTACAACGATACAAAGTTAGTATGTACAAACATTTGAGTTACATTTGAGCTAATCTCTACTGAAACAAGATTATCAACTGAGTGTTCACCAGACAAACAAAACGCATACTTTTAAAAAGCTTCATTAAGTTTACTTTTCCTTTTGGGCGCCTACTTAAAATAAATGGAAGAAACATTAAAACAAAATAATATTTAAAAAAAAGCTTATAATATGTGTAATTGCATCAATTAGTTTTGATCAGCCATGTAATTAAATGTGTAATAGTTCTAGACTAACATAATAAATTCGTGCGATTAGAAATATTTTTTTTTTTAAGTTTTTGTTTAGAGCAACGTCACGCTTAAGTTTTCACAATACTCTATATGATCCTGGACCAGTTTGGAAAATAGGAGGGGAGGGTGCAAACCATAAATGTATCTAGGTCACTAGGTCACATAAATGCATTTAACGAAAAAACAAAAACTGTATGACTTTAATTTTAACTCAAGGTCTCAAGCCCTCTCAGATCAATGCACTAACCAGCGAAAAGATTTGGATAACAGTAGGCGTTATAATTATCTATTATTATTGTTATCTATTTCTCTACACCAAATATAAAGGGAACTAATTCAACCTATCACCGGTAACTACCACTCTCATTGTATTTTCAAAGACATTACTGTCAGAGATGGAGTGACCTCTCCATTGCTGGGGGAAAGCCTGGGCGGTAAATTTGCGAGTGCTAGGCTACCCACACGTCAGCACACGCCTCTCTTCCATACTGACCGGGTCCAAAGGAATGGCGAGCCATCACAATTTGGGGACAGGTGGCTGCAGGAGTTTGCCAGAGAGCAGTAGTCTTAGTACTGTCCCCCCGCCTACGGGGCTCCAGGACCGGATTTTCTGTTAGGGTTTACTCCCTTAGCCTTAGACCTTACAGGGACACACACACAAGGCAGTGCGGCTATTGACCTATAGCTAGGGGTTTGGTTTGTGGGCAACAGGGCGTGTCCGCACGCCGACGGGCCATGCCTGCCTCACATCTTGGGGCCAAACCTCCTCCGAGACCCTTGCAGTTTAGCCTGAGGCTTCGCAGCCTCAGTTTCCATCTGCCACCACGAGGAGGTACTGCATAGGACTTGCTGTGGAGAGGCTAGGTGCTGGCAAGAGAGACTTACAAAATTCTCCCCTTTCACAGATGCTAGCCAGCGGTGGCAACAAGTTAAGCTACCACACTAGACGCTTCACACAGCCATTGGACAGACTAGACGCCAGGGACCACTCTTGACGGTAGGAGGGGCTTTTTAGCCTCACTGGATAGCTACTGCCTTAAGCCGAGCAGCCCTCGGACAATAAAGTGCTATCACGCCACAGCTTGCCGCACCACTGGGTGCTTGGTGCTAAGACAAAATCAAAAAGCAAGCTGCTCACCCGCACCTGCAAGTAAAATCAAAAGAAAACCCTCAACATTAATGCGTTTAGCAAGATGGAACATACGACAATGTGTCCTGGCTTCAATACTGACCCTGAACTCGTCACAGACATGCGACAAACAGCTATCATCGACAGAGAACTCAGCAGACTAAACATTGATGTGGCCTGCCTGCAAGAAACCAGACTGGCAGACAGCGGATCTCTTACAGAAAGCAACTATACATTCTACTGGCAAGGAAAACACGAACAAAGCCCTAGAATACATGGCGTCGGCTTTGCAATAAGAAACAGTCTCGTCCCCTGCATTGCAATGTTTTACATTGGCAATGAAAGAGTAGCACACATGAAATTTGCATCACCGCAAGGCTAAGTTAATATAATCTGTGCTTACTCACCAACCCTTGCTGCACCAGAAGAGGACAAAGACAGATTCTTTCAAGCTCTAGAGGACGTAATTAAAAGTATTCCAAAATCCGAGCACCTCTATATAAATGGTTGATTTGATTTGTTGATTTGAGGCACATCGGCACAATTTAGGCCATGTCGTGCCTGCAGTCCCTTAAGGACTACTCTCTCTCTAAACAACAAGGGCCAGATTCTATACAGTAATATAATTAAAATTAAGGTCTATTCACAGTTAAAATAGTAAAGGTAGTAAAAATTTAAATATTTGGTAAAAATCTAATGTAAATAGTGCATGTTCACAAATTCAGAAATCAGATCTTCGTAGATAGCCCCACTTCCCGAATAAAGCCCAGTACCTTCCCAGGGTCGACATTATTAAATAGTGTTTTTAGATTAGTGGCTCTAAAATGTTTCGCCCTGACATCCTGGTATCTGGGGCAATCAACGAGGATATGTTCCACGGTGAGGCGAGAGTCACAGTACTCGCAAAGTGGGGGCTCCTCTCTCTTCAGTACAAAAGAGTGCGTGATGTAGGTGTGGCCAATCCTAAGTCTGGACATGGTTGTGCTACCACGCCTTGTCAGACCCTTAGATGTGGGCCGCCACCTGACATCCGCCACAATCTGCCTGAGTTTACTGTGAGTCTCAGCCTCCCATCGGTTCTGCCACTCTCGATAGGTGGCAGAGGCAATACTTTGTCTCAGGTCCGAGTAGGGGATTTGGGTTCCTGACACCGCATGATTTAGGGCTCTCTTTGCTTCTCTGTCTGCGGCTTCGTTTCCCTCAATGCCAACATGGGAGGGGACCCAGATGAAGGTGACATCCCTACGGTCGGCTGTTATTAGGTCCAACAGCTTCAGGCTCTTATGTACCAATGGGATGTCAGTCTTCATCCGCCCCAAAGCTTGCAATGCAGATTTGGAGTCGGAGCAGATTATAAATTTACTCCTTTCTGATGCTTTTACGGCCATAAGTGCAAGCAATATTGCGTGCAATTCGGCCGTAAAGATGGAGCAGCCATCGGGGAGTCTACGGGAGATTGTTTTGTTCCGAAAGGAGCAGGCACACGCGACCTTTCCCTCCATTTTGGATCCGTCTGTGTAGATGGTGCCACAATCTCCGTAGCTCTCCTGCAGTTCCCTAAAGTGGACTTGTAGTATGCTTGGGTCTGTATTTTCTTTTTTGAAATTAAGGAGGGATAAATTTAATTTGGGTTTATTCATTAGCCAAGGAGGATTCTGAGGGGTTTCTATTTTAGAGATTTGGTCAATGGGTGGGGTTAAATTTTGGATGGGTTCTCTCATTCGAAGGCCCAACGGCTGTATGACGTTAGGCCTTCGATTGTATAATTCTACCTCTGTGGGGTTAAATATGGAGTCAAAAGCAGGGTTCGTGGGGTTGGATTTTAGCTTGACTATATACTGCATTGCAAGCTTTTTCATTCTTATATCCATGGGGAGTTCTCCAGCCTCCACATGGAGACTTGGGATAGGTGATGTACGAAACGCGCCGAGACAGAGACGCAGGGCAGCATTTTGTATTGGTTCCAGTATTTTTAGGTACGACTTCCTTGCTGCTCCATATATTATGGATCCGTAGTCTAGCTTGGATCGAATTAGACTCCGATAGAGCAGCAGCAAGGTATCTCTGTCAGCTCCCCAGTCCGTATGGCTGAGTACTCTTAGTATGTTTAATGACTTTTGGCATTTCTTCTTAAGTTCCTTAATGTGGGGGAGAAAATTAAATTTGGAATCTAAGGTGAGGCCTAAAAATTTTGTAGTTTTCACGACAGGGATCTTCTTTTTGTGTATAAATAGTTCAGGGTCTGGGTGGAGTCCCCTTAGATTACAAAAATGCATACTAACTGTTTTGGAGTCTGAGAATTTGAAACCATTATAGTTTGCCCAACCCTGAATTTTGTTTAAACATAACTGTAATTTTCTTTCTAAGGTGTTCATGTTTTTCCCATAAGTAAGAATGACAAAGTCATCAACATACAAAGAGCACTCTATGCCAGGGGACAGCGCATTTATGATGCTATTTATTTTAATGTTGAACAGGGTGACTGACAGAATGCTGCCCTGGGGTACACCCATTTCCTGGTCATGAGTGTCAGAAGCGGAGTTGCCCACTCGAACCTGAAATTTTCGATCTTTCAGAAATTCCTCCACAAAACGGGGGGGGGGGGGGTGTCCCTTAAGCCCCATAAGCGCCAGGTCACGTAGAATGCCATGTTTCCAGGTTGTGTCATAGGCCTTTTCTATATCGAAGAATACAGCTACTAGATGTTCTCTTCTGAGTAATGCATTTCTAATATAAGCTTCCAGCCTTACCAGGTGGTCAGTTGTTGTCCGCCCCTGCCGGAATCCGCACTGGTAGTTTGAGATCACTTTATTCCTTTCCAGGTACCAGACCAGCCTACTGTTAATCATTCTTTCCATGGTTTTGCAGATGCAGCTTGTTAGTGCTATTGGTCGATAGTTAGCTGGGTCAGAGCCGTCTCTTCCCGGTTTAGGTATCGGTATAACTGTGGCTTTCCTCCAGCTGTTTGGGAAAGCGCCTGTTTGCCACACACAGTTATAGACCCCTAGCAGGACTGCCAATGAGGGTTCGGGAAGGTGCTTGAGGAACTGGTAATGGATTTCGTCTTCTCCAGGCGCTGTGTCATGTGACTTGTCCAGCGATTCCCTCAGTTCCTCAAGCGAGAACGGTTTGTTGTAGTCTTCATTGTTCTCTGACCTGAAATCAATGGGGTGTCTTTCCTCCCTGGTTTTGACTTTTTGGAACTCTGGCGTGTAGTGTGCAGTGGATGATTTTTCTGCTATTGAGGATGCAAGGCAGTCAGCTATTTCTCTGGGGGACGTGACAGTTCGTCCTTGGTTTTTCAAATGCCCTATTGCATTTGATTCTTTCCCTTTGATTCGCCTTACTGCCTTCCAAACCGCTCTAGCAGAAGTTTTGGCATCCAGACTGCCGACAAAACTTCTCCAGGAATTCCTTTTGGCTGACCGTATGGTTTGTCTAGCCTTTGCTCTAGCTATTCTGAATAGCTTTAGGTTTTCCTGGGAAGGATTCTTTATAAATGCAGCCAGTCGTTTTTTCCTATCACCAATAGCACTTTTGCAAGCTGTATCAAACCATGGTTTGCTAGGCCGTTTTGGATTTGCAGAGGTTAGGGGTACAACTTTCCTGGCTATACTTAGTAGCTTGCTAGCAAAGGTATCAGCTGGGTTCTGTTCATGGAGGATATTTTCTGTGATATCCTCAGAGCATCTTTTTTGGAATTGTTCCCAATCGGCCTTATTCAGTTTCCACCGCTGAGGTCGTCCCAATGAAGGGAGATTGTTAGTAATGATGATTGGGAAGTGATCACTTCCCCGTAGATCATTGCTAACTGACCATTTAAAATCGTCCAGAAGTCCGGGGACGCATACGGTGAGGTCAATGCATGTGAATGATCCAGTTCCTGGGTGCAGGTAGGTCGGTGATGCATCATTAAGTATGCATAAATCATGTTGGAGGAAGATATCCTCCAGCATACAACCTCTTGTGTCGGTATTGTTGGATCCCCACATGGTGTTATGGGCATTGAAATCCCCAAGGATTAAATAAGGCCGGGGGAGTTGTTTCAATAGGTCCTCCATGTCTGTTCGGTTTAATGGAGCGCCTGGTGGTAGATACAGGCTGCAGCAAGTGATAACCTTGTGAAGGGTTATCCTAGCTGCTACGGCCTGTAGTCTGGTCTGTAGTTCTACCCTCTCATGGGGGATGCTATCCTTCACAAGGATACAGACTCCACCTGATGCTCTCTCTGCATCCTCAACATTCTTGGTGTAAGCACGGTAGCTTCGGAAGCTGATGCAATCTTTCAGAAATGTTTCCTGTAAGCAGACAGCTACAGGAGTCTCAGAGTCCATCAGTAGCTGCATTTCCTCGTAATTGGCCTTGAGGCCTCTACAATTCCACTGTACAATTCTGGAATCCATGGCTTATTCTAGATGACCTACTTGGAGCTATTTGGCCTTGGGAGGCCCCCGGAGGGGTTTCCCTTTATTCCAGTGACCTTGGTATTTTTATTCTTGGGTTTGGATGGAGAGGAGGACAACCCCCTTTTGGGGGAAGTCTTTCTCTCTGGAGAGGGGAGATCCCTTTGGTTAGAGCGGAGGTTATTTCCTCCTCTCTCACTTCGGGCATCCTCTCCGCTTTGATTTCTCCCCTTAGGGAGTTGGTCAACCTCTAACTCGGTAGAGGTTGGGGTGTCTGGCTGGGTTCTCTGAGGAGAACCTGTGTCAGACATGATGTCTCCGGGTTCTCCCGGAGTATTGGTTTTGACATGCTGCTCAGTCTCCATGCTCTCATCAGCGAGCACAGAGAATCTGTTCTTTAGCATGACAACAGGGCTCTCTTGTTTCTTCAGAGGTGTGTTCTTTGGCGGTGTTTTCTTCTGAGTTGGAGGAGGAGGAGGGGGTGGTGGGGTCAATGTGTCCGTCTGTGTGGCTATGGATCTTCCTTTCTTAGCAACAGCCTGGGCGTAGGTCTTTGTCAAGCCGAATTGGCCCTTGGGTAGGGCCAGTACAGCCGTTTTGGCCTGGCTAAAGGTACATCCGTTTCTTGCCTTGTACTCCTGCACGGCAACCTCCTGTTTCCACACAGGGCAGTCCTTGGAGTAGGCTGAGTGGCCAGCTTGACAGTTTGGGCATTTGAACTGGGCTGTGCAGCCCTTGTCTTCATGACCCTCTCCAGCACATCTGGCACACACAGTGTTCCTCTTGCAGACTGCCGCGCCGTGTCCATAACCCTGGCACTTGAAGCACCTCATGGGGTTAGGTATGTAGGGCCTCACTGGAACTCGTAGGTATCCTGCCTTCACATACTCTGGCGGTGTCCTAGTTCCGAATGTGAGGATAATAGTGGCGGTTTTGACCTCCTCACCCTCCCTGCGCCTGGTAATGCGCCGGGCATGGGTGACTCCTTCAATGCCCTCCACTATTTCCTTCTCGGAACATTCCAGTAGGTCCCTAGAGCTGATTACACCTCTGCTGGTGTTCAGACTCTTGTGTGGCATGACTTCCACTTGGAGATCACAGAGTCTTCTGCATCTTAAAAGCCCATCAGAGTGTGTCTTGCTGTCTACTTCTACAAGGAGTTCCATTGATTTGTGTAGCTTAGACACACTCTTGGGCTCTCCCACTACTGACTTGAGTCCCTTATAGATAATAAAAGGGCTCAACTTTGTCAGGCTTTTACCCTCCTCTGTGCACCTAACCACCAGAAATGATGGCCAGGTGGCACAGCTTTTTGGGACCTCCTCTTTTTTATCGTCAATTCGACGTTTCTTGCCCAGACATAGGTCTGGGGCAAGTAGTTTTGTGTGTGTTTTTTTGTCCATATATATTTTGGTTAATTCGGCACCTGTGCTCCCCACCCGCCATCGAGTCCAACAAGGGGACGGGCCATTCGGATGTCCAGAATGAGCCCGCCAGGGCTACACAGGTGCTATACTCAGTCAGCTGCTACATCGGACATGTGTCCGATACAGCAGCTCCCTGATTGACCCTCCAGCCACCGCCCTCCAGCATAGGTCGACGACCTATGCTGGTAGCTCGGCATGACCAGCCGGTTGACCCAGAGCGGGCCATCTGGGTCTCAGGTCTAGGGGAACTTGGAGCCAAAGTATTGTGTTGTTGTGGTTTATCCTCAGATAGCCACCACTCAAACACCAGGATCTCTTTATCCCCCCTTACCCGTCGCAGTCCACGGCAAACGGACTGGTCTAGGACGTAGTGAGAATTTAAAGTTAAGGAGACAGTGTGATGATCAATGAAGGCAGACTTAGGAAAAGAGGAGGCAGACACAATGATAGAAAAGAAGTAGGGCACTTTTGAGCTCCAAAAGTGCTAAGGAAAGAGGAGCGCAGTTTAACGTCATGTCTCGGGACGATATATAAATGGAGACTTTAATGCCCGTGTTGGTGATGGAAATGATGCATGGCCAAAATGCTTGGGACCTCATGGTGTTGGCAAAATAAATGATAATGGCCAAAGGCTACTCGAGTTCTGTAGCTCTCATGAACTGTGTGTAACAAATACATTCTTCTCTGGCAAGGAACGCCATAAAGTCTCTTGGCAGCACCCACGCTCAAAAAGGTGGCACCAGCTTGACCTCTGCATCACCCGAAGGATGGATCTGAAAAGTGTCATCCACACCCGTTCATACCATAGTGCGGACTGCAACTCAGACCATTGTTAAAGCCTTCGCGCGGTGTTGCTTCTTGACAATCTGTCTAGTGTAGATCTGACTGTAGGTAACGCTGAACTCAACACCGGCGAAAGGCCGAAACAATCAAATAGGTAGTCGACGCTGATATGTTGTTCTACAAATATGTTTAATACTCAAAAGGGGAATCGTCCGATGTCAATAATGTCGTACTCAAGTCTACTACTCTACAATAAGCGTCCTCCTTCTAGCGTCGTTTAGAGCGTTCTTATTTTTTAAAAGATCTGTCACGTCACTTGTCGCTAATTAAAACTTTACCCTATTCCCGAAACAAATAACTAATTCCTAACTACTTCCTAATCATGTCATAACAACTCCTCCCCCTCCCGCTAAAAAAAAATTGCCTGTCAATTTTTAATCTACTGTTTTAGTCTTACAATGTGCAAGGGCCAAAATGTAGGGAAACATAAAAGACAACACAACTTGAGTCTTGATTGCGATTTCAACTTCTCTTTCTGTGTCCACAATCAAGTTCCTCTGAACACCTATTTCCCTCAAGTGTCACTAACTGATACTGTCCACTGTGATGTGCAGACATAGTTCGTTTGCGCTGACACTATAGGTGTGTCTATCTATACTTCATCACATTACGTTCCAGAGGTTACACCGCTTTCCCTCACACGTCAGGACAGACAATTTACCTAATATGACAAATTGACATCTATCAATATTCGTTCTCCCACTATACACCTAACGTTCTTTCGGGCATTTACAAGTGTATTTTATTTCCTCTCTCCACTTACTTGTCCCCACACGACCTAACTCTTTACTGATGTATGATCATGATCAAATACAAAGAATAAATTATAAAACTTACTTTTCCTTGATGTAACTACATCGTCGCCTTATAAATGCCCTTTTTATTCATACCAACATACATACAATTCATACATACTACCCGAAATTAAATAACCAACATGAGCTAATCTAATAATAACGCAATCGCATTTACATTATAATATAAATATCATATTCAATGATACCTTAACACAACCTAATACCCGTCTAGTTATGACTACTAGTTAGGTCAATTAATTAAGAATAAACAATTTAAATAAAATCCAACTTATTTACACACTACGGTCTCATAGTGCTATGTTTCACAGGCTATCTACACGACTCATACATTTGTTCTCTCCAACTGGAGTTAACATCTCTTCTTACACCACTATAGCCCGCTTGTGGCTTTCTACCTCTGTATGACTTGCGATTACCATAGTCATCTCTTCTACCATCACTGTCGGATACAGACCTGCGCCTCCTATCCGAACGCGCAATCTTCTGTTCAGACTGTTCTGCCCTACTCCAACAGTCTTTAGCGATGTGCCCATGTTTATGGCAGTTAAAACAAATTATGTCCTTTCTAGGTTTGTTTCGCTTCTTGTTGCCATACCTGCTTTTCCAACTTCTAACCTGTTTGTCAGAAGCGGCGCTGACACCTGCTACATTTCCAAGTAAAACATCTCTAGATAACCTCGGCATGGCTACCCCTTCGCAATACCCTGTGTACAATGGAGATCGAAGGAACACTTTGCACGCTTCGAATCTCTTAACTGCGCCGTCTGCCAACCTGACTGATTTGGTATAGCCTAAATAATCCTTAGATTTCACTAATCCCCCTCGAACTGCGAGTGTACTGCTAGCTGTGTCCCGGATCACATTTACCTGTTTATTATTTATCATGCCTGGATATAGTTTAAATCTATCTTCCCCACAATCAACGTAGTTAATTTCTTCATCTAGTTTACTATGTCCACTATCACGATCCCTGTCTTGGATGCTCCTTACAAAATTAACCCTATCCGATGGCCGATTATCCCTCTCTTGTCTACGGTTTTCTTGATTGCCTCTCCTATCACTAGTGCCACTATTATCCTGTGTATTCCCATTGCCAGCTCCATTCCCTCTATGTTTCCTACACTGGTATGCCATGTGTCCCTTTTCCTGACACTTAAAACATGTAACATCCCTAAGGTTTCTATCACCCGCTTTAGGTCTATCTATTCTCCTATCATAACTTTCCCTGCCATTGTTTTCATTTTCCCAGGATCTATCCTTTATGCCATCATAACTATCACGACCATTGTTCCCACGTTCCCTGGACCTATCGTTTCTCCTACCATAATCCCTATCATTACCATCATTTCTCTTTACATAATTTACCAGGTCAATAACTTTTTTGTGGTCGCTAACTGAAAGTGGGTTGTTTGGGTACGCGTTTTTAAAGGTCCTAATGATTTCTACCAAGTCTTCAATTACCTTAGGGTTTCTTTCTTTTACAAAGGACTGTAGCTGAGGGTCGCACTTATTGATAAAGTTATCAATCAGAATGAAGTTCTTCAACCCCTCGTAGGTGTTCTCCACATTCTCGAATGCGAGCCATTTAGTGAAGAAGTCTTTTTCTGAGTTGATGGTTGTCTGCGGATCAACTTGGCTGGATGGAGTGTTTTCGTAATACTTCTTTCGGAATGTTGCCGCGTTGTGCCCGTATGCGTTTAGCAGTTCCTTCTTTAGCACCTGATAGCTGTTTTGCATGGCGTGGACATGGTTTTGGCAAATCGTGAGGGCTTTCCCATGTACGAAGTCCAACAAGATTTCGGACCACTCCTTCTCCTGGACATTAAACTTTGCAAGTTTAATTTCAAAGCGTTTCAGATAGTCGCCGATGTCGTCCTTGTCTTCCGCAAAAGGTTGGATTTTCTTCTTCATCCATGCGGCGCTACTATGGCTTTCTATGTTGGCACTATTGTTGCTGTTTCCTTCGGTGGGCACACTTACACCAGCCTCTATCCTCATCTGTTCTACTTGAATTCTCACTTTTCTGTCCGCCTCTTCTTTTTTCTCCCTCTCTACCCGTTCCGCCTCTCTAACCTTTTCCCTTTCCAATTTTTCTGCCTCTCTAACCTTTTCCCGCTCTATGCGATCTGCTTCTTTTTTTTTTTCCTTTTCTCTGCCTCTAGCTTTCTCTCTCTCCAAGCGTTCTGCTTCTCTACTTCTTTCCTTCTCCAAGCGCTCTGCTTCTGCCGCCACCATCTGCTCTACATAAGCAGTTAGTTCTTTGACGCGCAGTTCTAGTTCTGTCTTAGCTTCATGAATTAGCTTTTTTCTAAATTCTTCCAAGTCGTAACCTGAAGTAGCTGCCATATTACCTTTGTTACTTTACCTCGCTTTTTATTTAAATTATCTTACACACAGGCCTAATAGCGTCTATTACCTATGTTCTATAAATCAAATTACCTTTTGAGCGTAACCTCGCTCCGCGGCTACCTAATACCTCTTGATTCAAATAAATTAAATTCGTCACTCTATCCTTGGCGTCTAAACTACCAAATCCGACTTATAATAACTTCTGTACTTTCCAAGATACACTTAGTATCCTTGGTACCAGTGTGTAGACTACCCTTTGACCCCCGACTGAATACGCTGTGCGACACACGCACACACACCCGACTACGTGTTTCTCACACGAGTCGCCGGTAAATAGACCAACCTGTCTATTTCCAAATACTAAAATTTACAAATGGGCAATCAGGCTTCACCTCGATTGTTCCCCAGATCTAGTCTAGATTACGCTAGATCTTAGTTACTTCTTACCTGCTTTCACAGCCAGGAGTGTATATAACTTACTCATACAAATAAACTATGAAATTAAACCTAAATACGTTAAACACCAAACTATAGATCTAGTTCTAATGAATGAGACTTTCGTCTGACAGTAAGACTTAAGACAGGAGTATCGCAAACAATTAATACATGAAGTTACTAAAAATGATTAACTAAATGATTCACATTCACATACAGGACGAATTAACAGCTAAACGTATATCTGGACCTCTTGCTAGATTACACCTAATTTTTTAAGGATATCCCCAATCCACCACGATTTAACCTGGTAGTGATAATCTAGCGAGTGGTCACTTCCCTACAGACTCTAATTATTCTAAGGAGAAAGTAGTTAAATAACACTCGGGTCCACTCTTCCTACGCTAATGTCTGTCCCGGCGGCAAGGCTCACGGCGATGTCTTCCCTAGCGGTGCGATAAGGACAGCGAACGTTTCGGCTCTCCAAAGTCCTTCGGTACTGGTCTGCAACGGCTCCGGTTCTTCGGTGGTACGGCGTCTGGTTCTGGTTCACGGTGATCTGTCGTCTGGCTCCGGTTCGTCGGTGACGTAGAGTCTGGTTCCGGTTGCTAGTTCCGACGCAGGTACGGTGGTTCCTGGTGGTCGTCTGTCCCAAGTGAAACTGGAACGGTCCAACAGTTGACACAGCGACAAAGTCAAAGTCCAGTGCTAAAATACCGGCTATCTGGCTATCTAACGTGTAGCACAGATTCAGCCGAGACGTAGATCAAATTAGCACTACTGTACTTAAGTGCCGTAGGCAGTAAGATGGCTCCTACGTCAAAAGTTCTTTGGCGGGCGTGACCTCAACGGTCGATCTTGGCCTTGCAGAGGTGACCTTCACGTTCGTTCTCAAGATGCCGGGCAGGCGATATCTCTTCAGTACGGCTTCGACAGGACGGTTTTCTTCCTTTCCACAAACTGTAGCCTTCTCGATACCGAACTACAGGCTTCAATACGATGCCCCAACGTATGGGCGTTTACAAATTACAAATGTAGATCTAGATCTATATTTCGTTACCTCCTAGGTCTACGAGTCCAGGGTCTCACTGGCTTTCCTTCGCCGACGTGGCTGTATAATCAGGGTCTAGCTGCAGACTAGGCCGATGACGTAACTTCTGCCTCCTCCTAACAGAGGGCTTCTATCCTTCTGGATGTTGATGCCAGTGAGCTCCGAGTCTGGGGTCGCAACGTTGTTAAAGCCTCCGCGCGGTGTTGCTTCTTGACAATCTGTCTAGTGTAGATCTGACTGTAGGTAACGCTGAACTCAACACTTCAGTAACACCGGCGAAAGGCCGAAACAATCAAATAGGTAGTCGACGCTGATATGTTGTTCTACAAATATGTTTAATACTCAAAAGGGAATCGTCCGATGTCAATAATGTCGTACTCAAGTCTACTACTCTACAATAAGCGTCCTCCTTCTAGCGTCGTTTAGAGCGTTCTTATTTTTTAAAAGATCTGTCACGTCACTTGTCGCTAATTAAAACTTTACCCTATTCCCGAAACAAATAACTAATTCCTAACTACTTCCTAATCATGTCATAACACCATTCACTAGTGCTAAGCAAAATCAAGCTACTTCTCAAAGAAGGCTTACACTTCCACTCAACCCAGAACTAGGCGAATTAACGTCAACCATGTAGGTGACCCAGAGAAGTGTGCACTCTTTGGCGAGCTCCTGAACAGTTCAATTCCCTCGTTAAGTGATGAAGAAGACATCTCAATCAGATGGGAGAAATTAAGAGACATAATCTACAGTTCGGCAATCACCGCCTTTGGGCCTCACAAACACAAAAATGTAGACTGGTTTGAGGCGAATCTAGCACATATGGAACCTTGCATCGAGAAAAAACGATCTGCACACCTCGCTCACAAGACAAAGCCTAATCCAAAATCTGTGGAGGCCTTCAAAAGTGCTAATAAAGAGGCGAAACAAATGGCTAGAAAATGTGCTAAAAACTTCTGGAGGGATACCTGCAACAGAATCCAAGACAGTATCCACTCAGGAAATAGCAAAGCTCTATTTGATGTCACTAAAGCGGTCCTGGGTCCAACAGTGTCTAAGCCTGCCCCCCTTCTATCCAAATCAGGAGAAAAATTACAGATCAAACCATGCAGCTAGAACGATGGACAGAACACTACCTCGAAGTCTATGCCACACAGAATACAGTAGACGATGTCGCCCTGGCTTCTCTACTAGATCTTGCAGAAAAGAGTCTGGGCCAACATATTGCTAACTAGCAGTACTAAAGCCCTAGTCTAACGGACCTGTATGTTGAGCACCTTGCTGTACGGAAGTGAAACATGGTCAACCTACTCATGGCAGGAAAAAAAGCTGAATGTCTTTCTCCTCCGATGCCTAAGGCAGATCTTTAAAATAAGGTGGCAAGATAAGATAACCAATGAGGAAGTGCTACATAGAGCAGGATGCAAGGACATCCGCTCTGTTATCAGCAGCAGACGCCTTGGCTGGCTTGGCCACGTCCGTAGAATGCTAGTAGGTCGACTTCCACATGACATCCTGTATGGCGATCTAATAGAAGGCAGGAGAGCCGCTGGTCGCCCACTCTTACGTTATACGGATGTATGCAAACGAGACATGAAGCTCTTCAAAATCGACCTGGCAACTGGGAAGAGGTGGCACTGGACAGATCCACATGGAGAGAGAGCATAAAGGAAGGGTCACAGATTGCAGATGTCATACACAACAGAAGCAGAAAGAAGGGTGAAAATGCAACGGCGCTTGGTGATTATATATGCCCAACCTGCGATCGCAGCTGTGTATCAAGGATTGGCCTCTTTAGTCACACAAGAAGTTGCAAAGGGAATAGAGCGTCTCTCGAGACGTAAAATGCCACAGAATTCAACCTATACTACCACTTGTTTTCGATACCGAACAAAATAATTAATTACCAATAGTTAAATAACTAATTGGTTAATGTTTTTTTAAATACAAATGTGTATTTTGTCACTTACAAGAAATAATTGTTCACTTTAAACTTGTACCGAACAAATAAGGTGCACAAACTTTTTACCAGACCGACAGAAAGACAAAGTGAGTTGATATAAGTTTGGTGAAAACAACATTTTCAATAGTAACTTACCTTTTTCTTTTGTCATGGTCTCAAGTTGAACCTCACGATCCAGAAGCTCTGTCCTTAATTGAACTAAAATAAAATGAGCAAATAATTTTTAAACTGTAATTTTTTTCTAATTCAGTTAGACTTTATCTATCAAAATAGTAAAAGTTCTCAATTTGTGTCCATTTTCTTAACAAAACAAAACAACAATGAAATGTCTCGATGTTTTCTGATTTCTCTCTAACAGATTTTTGCCAGGTATCAAGGAATTTATCACAAATTAAAACATTTTAAAAATATAAATTAAGATCTAATTGTAAAGAGAAAAACAGCACCTTTCCATCATAGAAAACGAATGAATTAGTGACATCTATTTATTAACAATAAGAAAAGTATTTTATAGGCAAGTTGCGCGATTCATCAAGATATAGTTCACGTTTAAGATTGAAACTAGATTCATTTTGGTAATAATCGTTACTGCCTTAGAATGTTACGGTAATTTAAAACTGTAAAAAAAAACAAATAAATTTATAAATTCACAAAATTTAAAAAAAAAATCTAGTTAAAGAAGTTACAAAATTACTTTTTATAATGTGTTTTTTAGTAATGCGAACAAATAATTTATTACAACTATTATAGACATGTTGAATGCTGAAAATTTGTAAACACTTTCATACAAACAAACCTTTGTCTGATTGCAAATTTTGAATATCTCTTCGGCAACTGTCCAGATATGAAACAAATTGATCTGTAAGATGTTAATATTAATATTAATAAAAAAGAAAATATAAAAAAATATATCAATGACCGGCTCAAGATATCCACTGTTTAGTAGCGCGACCATTGTTTTCTGTTGTCTTCCAATCGCTCGCCCTGTCTACCTCTTTTTCTTTTTCCTTGTTCTGTTCTCTGAAGGAAAGTATTGCTGAGCCCTGAGGACCATGTTGTATGTGTTTTTAGCGTTTTAGTTTCCATTTTTTGCTAATGCCGTCTATGTATATATCTAGGATCTTTCAGAAGCATCTAAATTCCATCGCTATGATATTCCTCGCTAGTTCTGCTGTCAACGTCCAAGATTTGCTAGCATATAAGAATGTTGCCATGACATAGGAGCACATCAATCTGATTTTTGTGTCTAGGTGTCTAGGGCTATGCCTTGTCTTTCCAGATTGTTTTGAGTTGTGCAAGTGCTGCTGTGGACTGTGCAATTCTGGCCAGTAGTTGAGAACTAGTTCCTTCATCCGATATATTGGAAACATCAAGTCAGCTAATTGCAATTAAAATATTCTACTTCATCCAATGGTTACAGTATCTTCCTTTCTCTCGATCATCTAGTCAACTAGTCATTCGTTTTCTTGAAAGCTCACACTATCTTTGTAGTCGCCAAGAGCATCTTCCATTATCCTTTCAAGAGAAATATTGAAAAGTGTTGTTTTTCCAAATTGCAATCTTTTAAACTTTTGAAATAATGTTTCGTGTTTCCTGTCTCCCTTGACTTTTGTCTTATGGGTGTCGTGACATTTGGCGTAACACTTTTACCAGTCAGCTGCTGTTCTTAGTAGGATGCCAAGAGAGAGGTTAGTCCATTCTTTTATATTATATAGACAAGTTTTCTTTGGATGACCTTTTCTTTATGCTCCCTCTACTGCACCTTCAAGAATGACTTTTGACATTGAGTCATGTAATACAATATGACCAAACCAACTCAGATTTCGTCTTTGCACAGTATTGAGGAGTTTCTCCTTTTCTCAGCCAGAGTGTTGACTTGTAACAGTACTAACATATTTTTTTTCGTATTTACTCTCAAAAGTTTGATTTTTTTTCATCCTTCCATGTCTATCTCTCACATCCATATAGGAGTAAATACAACACTAGCGAAGAATACAGCTTTAATTTTATTTGGAAGCTGATGTTACTGTATTAGATTTCTACAGTTTGCTCATGTCAATCTTAAACTGCTTTGAACTTTTTTATTGATCGTCCATCTTTCTGCAATGATTATCATGCCAACTGATCTTACTGCAGCATCCAGTTTGAATTAAGATACCTGGTCTGCATTTTCTTAAAAGAGGTTCATATCATCTTAAAGGGTGACTTGTGCTCCTGTATCCAAGGAGAAAAAAACGCAACTTGTTTATTTTTAACAATAATGAGTGGGTTCCATTCGTCGCTTTCATTCAGTGAACCAATATATCAGTGAAACAATTTTTCATCAATTGAGTCATCTCGACTTTCTGATTTCACTTACAGGCTTTGATCTGCACACCGACGAGAAATCGCCTGTTTTATGACACTTGCGACATATTTCATCATAAGCTGGACACAAACGTGGTTTGTCTTTCTTGCTACAGTATCTACAACTCACATTTTCTTTTGTTTTTTAAAGTAATTGGTTGCTGAATTCATAATTTGTACCTCACTTTAACGTTTATGGTTTTAAGCAGCCAATCAGAAGCCCCAGCTGCCCGGCATATAGTATTTGCCTTTTCAAAGTCTAAGTTTGGTTCTCTCAAAAGTATGGCATGATTGTTCTCATTCTTATATTTCCCCAACTATCCTATCTTTTATTAGGAAATCCTTTAGCATGTCAAACTCACATGTCTTTTTATTGAGTTTGATTTTAGTGACAAAGCTGTCAAATTACATTCCTTCGTGTTGGGATCACTGGAAAAAAAAAACATGTCTTTCAATGGTAACTTTTTCTCTTGGAAGACTGTACTTCTCAAATTTAAGAATGCAGTGACGTTTGTGAAGAACGTGCTAATCTTACATTTAATAAACTCATTATTCGTCCATTGAATAATGTTATAGACTACTACCACTTATTGGTCGATCACATGCAATAATGTCATAGACTGAACTTCTCTGCTTTTTGTGTCCAATCCACTCACTATTGTATAGATCTGAAAGAACTATTAAAACCGTTTACAGATTTCAGCTACGATGCCATTTCATTCCAGCGGTTGTGGCGGGCGTAGTCGGGCCTTCTGACAGATAATAGATATCGTATATACACTGAGAAGACTATAATTACACATATCTTATTCTATAAGGTTCAGTACATGCTGTCCACTCCTTTTCTTTTCTACAATAACTAGTGAGTTGACCAATGCAGAGGCGTGATCTACTTTTTTATGACATCTACTACCTCGTTTTCATAATCGGACGTTGAGGCATACGCTTGAATTATTGTTACTTGGAGAGGTCTAGCTTCGACTTAATTGGCAATCTACTATTGAAAGGTTTACAGCTTATAATGCAGTTAGCTTTCTCTTTGGAGAGCATAAATCCAACACCGTGTAGATGGTTCCTTTCATCGCCAATATACCGAATAGTGTGACCTTCTTCTGTTGTAGTTTCTCCACAACCTGCCTATCTGATGCCTGAGAGGCCAAGAATGTCCAATACAAATCAGTGAAGTGTGTGAGTTTCTTTTTTTTGTCACATGAATAGAGATTTCAAGTAAATGTGCCCATGTTTGGTAACTTTATTGCTTCAAGGTGCTGTGTCTCAGTAGCAAACTTCTCGCTTCTAAAACCCTGCACAGTCTTTAAACTGGGCCTACAAAGATCCAGCAATTTAGTCTTCTACTTGTAAACAGCATAGCTGGCTACACATATCGGTCTCAGTGCAAACAGTTTATTACCGCGGTAAGCCCAGTTATTAGCGCGCTAAGCACATTTATTAGCGCGGTAAGCCCGTTCTTTTAGGCTTTCAATTTTGGTTTTGTGCCTCTATTATAAGCTAAGTTTGCTAGAATCAACTAAATCATTGCAAAAATCCAGATAAAATTATGAGGAAAACAGTGTCAGTGCATTTCATTTCCTATTAAGTGAGTCACTAATGGCACACCCTAGAAATTCCTATATGTGTAGGATAACTTTGTCTGGATATGTTTAATTAAAGGGACATCAGGCAAAATGTACAGTAAGATAGAAGAACATTGGCGAAGAGCCACTGGAATCATGTGTAGTGATAACAAATAAGAAGAAAGAGGCATGTTCGATTCTCAAATTGATATCAAAGGCAATAATGTTTGCAGAGGATAACTCTATTGGCACTATTAATTCCATCATCTGTAAAGTAAAGTTTCCCTTTTCAGACCTTGCGATCTATAAGGCAGATGATGTTAAGGTCATCTGTTTCTTTGGCCAACGGTTAACGAGCAGGGTGTTATGTGGCCAGCACAACGACCAATCGCCTTTACTTTCCCCAACTAAAGTCAGGTACCAATTAAAGTTGGTTTGACTCAGGGGTGCCCTAAAAATCAAGAAATTCTAAATCCCAATCTTCACCGGGATTTGAACCCAGGACCTCAGGTTCGGAAGCCAAGCGCTTCTTGGCTAACCCTAACCCTATTCCTATAGAAATATATATATTTCTTTTTAAACTGAAAATTATTTTTTAATACTTTATTGTGTTTGAAATTATGTTTGTACGATAAGCAATGCCTTATCCTGTAAGCCTTCAATGTCGTATATCTCTTTTTAGTGACCTATCTATTAAATAAGCAATTATTTATCGATTTTGTTGAAGCCTTACATGTATCGTTAAAGTTTTGCATGTCATGTTGGTTTATCAGGGTTATATGTAATTTGACAATTTGCCTGTAAAATAAATTTACATAAGTAATTGTACTGCGTAGAAATAACATAAGGTTGAGAATATTGAAATATTAAACTGTTGAGCTTTTATAGTTTCAGTATATGGTTGTATATTCGTTTGTAAATTGACAGCTCAAGAGTATAAAGAAGAGATTAGAGATCTAACAGCTGACAAAAGTTTGTACTATTTTTCTACTTCTCTTACATTTAAGGTTTACCTTATTACCATTGTATAATACTGAGATGTCATCTTGAAGTCATTTGAAAATATTTTGTCACAAACATTTTTTTTTCAAAATTATGTCAACGTTGCACTATTGACCAGAAGAAACGTTTTAATGTGTTCTCCTACCAATTGATAGTAACTACTAAATCAATCAACTTGAAGGAATGAGACATTGGACTAGCGATCTGAACATTATAGAGAAAGAAATATTGTAGCGTATAGTTCATGACAAAGACAAAACCGACAAGGTGGAAACTAAAACCAAAAGGAAAAAGAGACCCAGTACAGACTTACAATTGAAATAAAAAACGCATATCATCCATTTGAAATTGTGTTGAGTTGTACATCGCAATTAAAACCCTAACGCCAACAAAAATGAACAAGAGCTCCCTTGTACCGGCTTGGATGAAAGGTGTACACCTCGCATACAGTGGCATGGACATCCCGGACTTACGTACACTGGGGCCCCCACCATTTTCCTTAATATACCAGGCTAACCGTGTGGGGCCAGCCATTTATGTAACGGCCCCTTGAGGGACGGCGCCTGGACGTTGACAGATCGCTGCGGGAGCTCTTTGACATCCCCGCACAGTGCAATGAGGATACTCTCTCCCCCTCTTAGGCACTCCCATGGGAGCCTTGTTTTGCTACCCTTTTAGCCTAGTCGTCCCCTCGCACGACTTTTCAACCCGGGCGCCACGTTGATGCAGAGCAGCGTACTTTGGGGAATTGTCATCCAAACCGTTCTGCCAAGCCACACCAAGTTCAAGCGTACTTAGCATCTCGTGCACGCTTCCCCACTTAATAAAAAACAAAATGTTAGATAAGGCAACCATATTATTCTTCATTATTTTCTTTCTTTTATTTTTGTAATCCTTTACTTAAGTTAATGACCTATATATGATTTGATTGACCACTACAGACTGCAAAGTTTATTTCCTCAAAGAAGCTCAAAAAGAAAATAAGGCATTACATTTAGAAAAAGCTTTGTTACGTTTTCATAACAGAATTCCTGGAAATGTGTGCTTGGTTAAAAACTATGAAACATTTCAAAGTAACTTTAAGTTTTATCGCACAGCCATTTATTTCACCTGTTAAAAATTGTTCATGTTTTCCTATAGATAAATTAGAGACAGTCCAAAGAGAATCACAAAATAGAATTTCAGCATTGAATTCAGATAATGGTTAGTTTTTACTTTTTTAGCCGCCCCCGTAAGGGGAAAAATCTGTTTGTGAAAATGTGCATTTGTCCGTCTGTGTAACCGTCTATCACACTCATTTCTGAAAAAAATTAGAAGATAAATCCAAAATCATATTTCATAATGCTTTGTGGCTTGCAAAGCTTAGGTGCTAAGGCTACATTTTGTATTCTATAAGCAAACCTTTTACTTTATAAAATTAATTAATCATAAATGTAAGGTGGATTATGTTAAAATTATGTTAACAAAGAAATATGTTTTGTATGTATTTTTAATATTACTTATTCACATATATATATATATGCAATGTTCACAACACATAGAAATATTTTTCTGGTACACTAGCTACTAAAAGAAATAAGGAAACATTTATGTTTGTTTATTAAGACTTGAAGAAAGATGTAAATGTAAATGTTACGCGGTAGCGTGACGGCCGCGGTTACATGGTTGTAAATTAGTTCATCAACAATTTAAAATAATCAGAATTTATGTTTGCCTCCCTTAGGGTAAAAGCCGCTTACTTTTTTGAGTTTTGTCTATTGTTCTGTATGTCCGTCACGTTTAGATCGAAAAAAAAAGAAGAACAATAGGCTATGACAATATTAAATCACTTTTAATTTTCCTTCCAAAACATCGCGATAATCTTTGTCTCTCTAATAGATTGTTAGGACGGTCTTGTGAAAAACAAATCAATGCCAATGAAGTTTTGGTATTTAACATTTAACTTATGTTACATTTAATTGTCTTGTTTAAACATCACATAACTCATGATCAAAAATAAGTTGTATCGGATTTTCTAAATAAATAAATAAAAAATCTACAGATCTAAATTTTCAGCTGAATGGACACTTTTTATGCAGAGCTTCATGGAGAAGCCAGAGTGGGTGGAACCTAGACACGGATATAAAAAACGGCTCTAACGATTTTCCTCTAAATGTTAAACTGGTTGGCCACTTTAGGAAAACTCTAGTATGACTGTTATAGTTTTCAAAGTCATAACAAAATATTTTTTTTATACAACTAAGTCTAAATCTAGATCCAGCATCGGTTTTGAAAGGACTACAAGGTTCGGGAACTTCCAAATGTTGGATTGAAGAGTTTAAAATTTAAATTTCTTTGACAAAAATATCCGGATCATTCTTTACCGATAAAAAATTTGTGTAATGTTTTAACAAGAAAATTAAATTTTACTTTCTCCTTTTAAAACCCTGAACAACCTTTTGTTGATATGTTTGTACAATAAGTCATTTAACATTTTTTTAAGTTAAAATCCGGATTAACTTGATTTCAATAAAAAAAACTATAGTGACGTATTGTCCAAAAATATTAAATGTTATATAAGTCAGAAGTGCGCTTTCAAACAATCATTAAAGGAATTTTTGTGTACACTATCAAGAACAATTTTAAAAGTAATAAGATATAAGTCAGCCTAGAGATTTTAAAAGTAATAAGATATAAGTCAGCCTAGAGATTTTAAAAGTAATAAGATATAAGTCAGCCAAGAGATTTTCATTGAGCGTTTCTATGATAAATTGTTATTGTTTAAATTCATAACTATAAGCGTTATCTGTAAGTTTTATTTTTCTTATTACTATGTGTTTTTTTTCATTAGAGAACCTATATAAAGATCTAAAAAATGCGCAAAATGAAATTATAGAAATGAACTTAAAAAAAGGTAAGTCTTTATTATTTGACGTAATTGTGTTTTACAAATTTTTGTCTTCTTGGTAAAACAAAGAGCTAAAGTTTTCAAATATTATCGTCTGACCAGATTATCAACTTGTTCACAATATAATTATTTTGTGTTGTTTTCAGATAAACTAAAATCATCTCTATCTGAGGCAAAAACTAAATTTAAAGCATTGACTTTAGAGAAAGGTTTGTCTTTAGATTTGTCTTTCTTTGTTTTAAGTTGTGTTTTCGCGTTAGATCTTCACTTTAAGAACTTCATTTTGTTGATCGATTTTATATCACCTACTTCAGTTATAAAAATGGTTGTTTTTACCTTAGATGACTTAGAAAAAACCCTGAGAAACACACAAGGAGAAAATATAAATTTAACATCAGAAAAAGGTAAATTTTTCTATATTATCACATTTTTGTGATCGTATGTCCAATTTGTTTTTCTTAAATTTGATGTTTTGTTCCTGTTCAGTCAGCATTTATTATTTTTAGATAAACAACCAAATCTCTTAGAGAGGAAGCTGTAGATAAACAACCAAATCTCTTAGAGAGGAAGCTGTAGATAAACAACCAAATCTCTTAGAGAGGAAGCTGTAGATAAACAACCAAATCTCTTAGAGAGGAAGCTGTAGATAAACAACCAAATCTCTTAGAGAGGAAGCTGTAGATAAACAACCAAATCTCTTAGAGAGGAAGCTGTAGATAAACAACCAAATCTCTTAGAGAGGAAGCTGTAGATAAACAACCAAATCTCTTAGAGAGGAAGCTGTAGATAAACAACCAAATCTCTTAGAGAGGAAGCTGTAGATAAACAACCAAATCTCTTAGAAAGAAAGCTGTAGATAAACAACCAAATCTCTTAAAGAGGAAGCTGTAGATAAACAACCAAATCTCTTAGAGAGGAAGCTGTAGAAAAACATAGGAAAAAAGCTAATATTTGAAAGACTTCAAAAATATATTTGCTTTATTTCATTAATTTTTAGATAAATTAGCGAAGTCTGAGAAAGAATTACAAAGTAACCTGGCAGCACTGACATTACGACAAGGTGAGGCATAACGTTCATTTTGTATATTGTTCAGTTGAATGTATATTTGTACATGGTATTGTACAGCGAGCAGAGGCTCAGGCAGTTAATTGTGTTTATTCAAAAACATTTTTAAATCGCTAAACACTAATTTACAAATGCAATAATAAAAACTGATTAAAATACTCAGTAAGACAGAAAGATAGAGGACAAATTGAACCAAGAGCAACAATACAAAACCCAAAAAAAAAATCTTACTCTGGAATAAATGTAACCTGACACAACTACACCAAGCTGCACTAAACTTTCAACAAACATTCTTATTAGAAAAAGACATTAACCAACCAGTCGATGACCTCTGGAATTTCATTAAAAACCATCTTAAAAGCATTATAGAAAATCATATACCAACTAAATACACATCAAAAAAAAAAAATGCTGGTTTAATAATAGACTAAAGAAGCTTTGTAAACAGAAGGTAAACCTATATAAAAAATTTAAAGAAACTAATGCAGAAAGAGTTTACAAAAAGTATATAAAAATTAAACACTTAACCCAAAAAGTAAGAAGACAGCTGCAGAGTGAATACATAAACAATGTAATATCTAAAGATAACAACAAAAACCTATGGTCATACATTAAGTCTAAGAAAATGGAAACAACAGGCATAGCGCCATTAAAAGATGAACATAACATAATACATAATGATAATGAAACTAAAGCAAACATCCTAAACAAATACTTTGCATCAGCATTCTCAGCCCCAGGAGACAAAGACATATTACTGAATTTGAACCAAGTAAACAACATAGAAGATATAGTAGTACAAGAAAATGGAATTCAAAAACTATTAGCCAACACCAAACCAAATAAAGCTTCTGGACCTGATGGTATTCCAGCTAGATTACTCAAAGAACTAAGCAATGAGCTAGCCCCAGTGTTCAAAATACACTTTCAGGCTTCACTTAACCAGGGCAGAGTACCAAAGGACTGGAAAGAAGCTAATGTCACCCCCCTATTTAAAAAAGGAGAAAAATCTGACCCAGGAAACTACAGACCAGTATCACTTACCAGCATCACATGTAAAATCCTAGAACACATAATATGTAGCAACATCATAAACCACTTAGACAAACATAATGTCCTCACACCATACCAACATGGCTTTAGGAAATATAGATCATGTGAAACACAACTAATAGGACTAATTGATGATTTTTCAAAAGGTTTAGATAATAGTGAACAAATAGATGCTATCTTACTAGATTTTTCTAAGGCTTTTGACAAAGTTCACCACCATAGTTTGCTTAAAAAATTAAAATATTTCGGCATTAATGGTCCACTGCATCAGTGGATTAAAGATTTTCTGATAGGGAGAGAACAAACTGTAATAATAAATGGCTCTAAATCAACACCGATAACAGTAAACTCAGGTGTACCTCAAGGAACAGTCTTGGGTCCACTACTATTTTTAATTTACATAAATGATTTACCAAATTGCATTAGTTCAGGAACAAAAGTCAGATTATTTGCAGACGATTGCATACTATATAGAACAATAAAAACAACACAAGACACAGATATTTTACTAAGAGAATTAGATGAATTACAGAAATGGGAATCAAATTGGAGCATGTATTTCCACCCAGAAAAATGTCAGTTGTTAAGAGTAACAAAAAAACTAAAACAAATTAATTCCACTTATTTTATTCATGGCAAACCAGTAACACAGACTAAAAACGCAAAATACCTAGGTGTTATAATAAATGAAAAACTATCATGGAACCACATATTGATGAAACTACAAAAAAATCTAACAAAGCATTAGGATTTATTAAAAGAAATTTCTATAAATCAAATAAGAACATAAAACTAAAATGTTATTTAACCTTGGTTAGGCCAATAATAGAATATGCATCCTCCGTTTGGGACCCCTCAACTCAAGAAAACATTAAGAAACTGGAACAGACACAAAATAGAGCAGTGAGATTCATAACAAACGAATATTCACATTTGACTAGAGTAACACCTTTAGTAAAATAACTAAATTTAGAAAGCCTTCAGGACAGAAGGCTCAAAAGTAAAGTAGCAATCATACATAAAACACTGAACCATAATCTTCAAATACAAAAACAAAATTTAATAAATACTCTGAAAGACACAAAGATAAAGGCACATTCCTCGTCCCATATGCTAGGACAAATTTGTACAAATACTCCTTCTTCCCTAGTGCTATTAGAGCATGGAATGGGTTGCCTGAGCTAGCCAGGAAAACCAGTGACTTGGCAGAATTTAATTCATTGGTTAATATGCATGACTAAATGCATGACGCGTAGGACGTAATCATCTTCTTTTTTGAAGTAACGTCTGTATTATATAAGATAAGATAAGAGCGACTTCATCCCTAGTGCCATTAGAGAAAGGAACGTGTTGCCTGAATCAGCGACAAAATAACCAACATAGCAGAGTTTAACTTGATGACTTGCTTGACTAGATTGACATGAAATGAGTAAGATGTAATTATCTTCTCTTTTGAAGTAACGTCTGTAATATATAAGTTGAGATAAAACAAAGGACAATACTATGGAGGTGAAAATATTGGTCTACTTACGGGTCAAATGTTTTAATTAAATATACTATTTTACGCCCTACCAGTTGTATTACGGCACCAAATAATCAAAGTAAGGTATATTTATGACTAGCATTATATTGTTAAGTCAAAGATAGCTGAGTTTTTAAATGCATACACTTGTATAAGTGATTCATGAAACAATAGACTTGGTATAATAAAATGATTTTATTTGGACCTGAATAACGGACATTTTTCTTTTTTTTTTCATTTAGTGAAATTAGAAAAATTCTCAAAGGTTTTGCAAACTAAAATTTCATTAGTAACTGCAGAAAAAGGTTAGTCCTTATATTTCATTCGAATGCATTTTGTTTTTTATTCTTCTAAGTTTCAATTTCTATATGTTAATGATGATTTTTCTTTTATTATTACTATTAAATATTTTCTGGTATGAATTTCAGAGGAATTAGCCAAATCTGTAGAAGACTTACAGACTGTAAATTCAAAGCTGACTTTAAAAAAATGTGTTTCTTTTTTTAAATTACATTAATAATTAATTTGAACGTAACCTTTTAAATTTTATTTCATAACTATTTGAATTTTTCTTGCCTTGACCACTTAGTTTATTTTAAACTATTTTTTTAATAGATAAATTAGCAACATCTTTAAAACAATCTCGTCAAGAGGTTGATACGTTGACGGTAAACCGAGGTTAGTCATTACATTTTAATTGTTTTCTTTTATAAACAAGATCTAGTTTTATTTTTGTATACATATTTATAATATTTATAATGTAGCTCCCAACGACACTGAAAATTTATAATATTACTTTTTATTAGATGAATTGGTAACAAAGCTAAGAACCACTGAAATGCAGATTGCAGAATTGGCTTTCGAAAAATGTAAGTCTGAAGGTTTTTTTCAAATATGTTGTGTTTTCTTTCAATATTTTCTATTTTATGGAATTAATTTAGAAATATCATTTAGCTAAAATATGTTTATGTTTTTTTTTGTACCTTAGATACTTTAAACAGTTCTTTAAGAGACGCTCAAAGTGTCATCTCAGAAGTAACCCTGGAAAAAGGTGAGCATTTCCATTCCTTTATTTTAACAGTGCTCTTAACCAAAAGCGGAGTCTCTTTGAAGTATTAGGTTTACATTGGAAGTTGTTGGCTGTTATTAAGAAATTTTTCGAGCTGGGAGGCTGCCTGAGATTAGACAGTTCAATAGCTCTAATTGTTAAGATGACTGAATAAATTTGTTTCTTTGACTTTGGCCTTCAAACTATCTCTTCCCTATGTTATGCTTTTAAAAAATTAATTCAATTTAAAACATTGTCTTTATAATGGCTATATCCGTCGATTTCTCCAATTTAGCTCAATATATCCGATAATGCGCATGTTTCCACAAATAAAAAATTGTTATGAATCAGAGGATACACAACAACTACAAATGATGGGGGTGCGGTGGTCGAATGGTTAAGCGCTTGGCTTCCGAACCTGAGGTCCTGGGTTCGAATCCCGGTGAAGACTGGGATTTTGAATTTCTTGATTTTTAGGGCACCCCTGAGTCAAACCAACTCTAATTGGTACCTGACTTTAGTTGGGGAAAGTAAAGGCGATTGGTCGTTGTGCTGGCCACATAACACCCTGCTCGTTAACCGTTGGCCAAAGAAACAGATGACCTTAATATCATCTGCCTTATAGATCGCAAGGTCTGAAAAGGGAAACTTTACTTTACAGATGATGGAATTAATAGTGACAATAGAGTTATCCTCTGCAAACATTATTGCCTTTGATATCAATTTGAGAATCGAACATGCCTCTTTCTTCTTATTTGTTATCACTACACATGATTCCAGTGGCTCTTCGCCAATGTTCTTCTATCTTACTGTACATTTTGCCTGATGTCCCTTTAATTAAACATATCCAGACAAAGTTATCCTACACATATGGGAATTTCTAGGGTGTGCCATTAGTGACTCACTTAATAGGAAATGAAATGCACTGACACTGTTTTCCTCATAATTTTATCTGGATTTTTGCAATGATTTAGTTGATTCTAGCAAACTTAGCTTATAATAGAGGCACAAAACCAAAATTGAAAGCCTAAAAGAACGGGCTTACCGCGCTAATAAATGTGCTTAGCGCGCTAATAACTGGGCTTACCTCGGTAATAAACTGTTTGCACTGAGACCGATATGTGTAGCCAGCTATATGCTGTTTACAAGTAGAAGACTAAATTGCTGGATCTTTGTAGGCCCAGTTTAAAGACTGTGCAGGGTTTTAGAAGCGAGACGTTTGCTACTGAGACACAGCACCTTGAAGCAATAAAGTTACCAAACATGGGCACATTTACTTGAAATCTCTATTCATGTGACAAAAAAAAAGAAACTCACACACTTCACTGATTTGTATTGGACATTCTTGGCCTCTCAGGCATCAGATAGGCAGGTTGTGGAGAAACTACAACAGAAGAAGGTCACACTATTCGGTATATTGGCGATGAAAGGAACCATCTACACGGTGTTGGATTTATGCTCTCCAAAGAGAAAGCTAACTGCATTATAAGCTGTAAACCTTTCAATAGTAGATTGCCAATTAAGTCGAAGCTAGACCTCTCCAAGTAACAATAATTCAAGCGTATGCCTCAACGTCCGATTATGAAAACGAGGTAGTAGATGTCATAAAAAAGTAGATCACGCCTCTGCATTGGTCAACTCACTAGTTATTGTAGAAAAGAAAAGGAGTGGACAGCATGTACTGAACCTTATAGAATAAGATATGTGTAATTATAGTCTTCTCAGTGTATATACGATATCTATTATCTGTCAGAAGGCCCGACTACGCCCGCCACAACCGCTGGAATGAAATGGCATCGTAGCTGAAATCTGTAAACGGTTTTAATAGTTCTTTCAGATCTATACAATAGTGAGTGGATTGGACACAAAAAGCAGAGAAGTTCAGTCTATGACATTATTGCATGTGATCGACCAATAAGTGGTAGTAGTCTATAACATTATTCAATGGACGAATAATGAGTTTATTAAATGTAAGATTAGCACGTTCTTCACAAACGTCACTGCATTCTTAAGTTTGAGAAGTACAGTCTTCCAAGAGAAAAAGTTACCATTGAAAGACATGTTTTTTTTTTCCAGTGATCCCAACACGAAGGAATGTAATTTGACAGCTTTGTCACTAAAATCAAACTCAATAAAAAGACATGTGAGTTTGACATGCTAAAGGATTTCCTAATAAAAGATAGGATAGTTGGGGAAATATAAGAATGAGAACAATCATGCCATACTTTTGAGAGAACCAAACTTAGACTTTGAAAAGGCAAATACTATATGCCGGGCAGCTGGGGCTTCTGATTAGCTGCTTAAAACCATAAACGTTAAAGTGAGGTACAAATTATGAATTCAGCAACCAATTACTTTAAAAAACAAAAGAAAATGTGAGTTGTAAATACTGTAGCAAGAAAGACAAACCACGTTTGTGTCCAGCTTATGATGAAATATGTCGCAAGTGTCATAAAACAGGCGATTTCTCGTCGGTGTGCAGATCAAAGCCTGTAAGTGAAATCAGAAAGTCGAGATGACTCAATTGATGAAAAATTGTTTCACTGATATATTGGTTCACTGAATGAAAGCGACGAATGGAACCCACTCATTACTGTTAAAAATAAACAAGTTACGTTTTTTTCTCCTTGGATACAGGAGCACAAGTCACCCTTTAAGATGATATGAACCTCTTTTAAGAAAATGCAGACCAGGTATCTTAATTCAAACTGGATGCTGCAGTAAGATCAGTTGGCATGATAATCATTGCAGAAAGATGGACGATCAATAAAAAAGTTCAAAGCAGTTTAAGATTGACATGAGCAAACTGTAGAAATCTAATACAGTAACATCAGCTTCCAAATAAAATTAAAGCTGTATTCTTCGCTAGTGTTGTATTTACTCATATGTGGATGTGAGAGGTAGACATGGAAGGATGAAAAAAAATCAAACTTTTGAGAGTAAATACGAAAAAAAATATGTTAGTACTGTTACAAGTCAACACTCTGGCTGACAAAAGGAGGAACTCCTCTATTCTGTGCAAAGACGAAATCTGAGCTGGTTTGGTCATATTGTATTACATGACTCAATGTCAAAAGTCATTCTTGAAGGTGCAGTAGAGGGAGCATAAAGAAAAGGTCATCCAAAGAAAACTTGTCTATATAATATAAAAGAATGGACTGGCCTCTCTCTTGACATCCTACTAAGAACAGCAGCTGACTGGTAAAAGTGTTACGCCAAATGTCACGACACCTATAAGACAAAAGTCAAGGGAGACAGGAAACACGAAACATTATTTCAAAAGTTTAAAAGATTGCAATTTGGAAAAACAACACTTTTCAATATTTCTCTTGAAAGGATAATGGAAGATGCTCTTGGCGACTACAAAGATAGTGTGAGCTTTCAAGAAGACGAATGACTAATTGACTAGATGATCGAGAGAAATGAAGATACTGAAAGCATTGGATGAAGAAGAATATTTTACTTGCAATTAGCTGAATTGATGTTTCCAATATATCGGACTTATCTTCTCAGATGAAGGATCTAGTTCTCAACTACTGGTCAGAATTGCACAGTCCACAGCAGCACTTGCACAACTCAAAACAATCTGGAAAGACAAGGCATAGCCCTAGACACCTAGACACAAAAATCAGATTGATGTGCTCCTATGTCATGGCAACATTCTTTAATGCTAGCAAATCTTGGTCGTTGACTGCAGAACTAGCGAGGAAGATCATAGCAATGGAATTTAGATGCTTCTGAAAGATCCTAGATATATACATAGATGGCATTATCAAAAAAAGGAAACTAAAACGCTAAAAACACTTAACATGGTCTTCAGGACTCAGCAATACATTCCTTCAGAGAACAGAACCAGGAAGAAGAAAAAGAGGTAGAAAGGGAGAGCGATTGGAAGACAAAAGAAAAAAATGGTCGCGCTACTAAACAGTGGATATCTTGAGCTGGTCATTGATATATTTTTTTATATTTTCTTTTTTATTAATATTAATATTAACATCTTACAGACACTGGCGGATCCAGAACTTTTGAGTGGGGGGGGGGGGGCGATTTTTTTCCAAACCCTATCCCTAATGCCCAGTAAACCCTAACCCTATGCATAAACGTGCGTATATATATATATATATTTAAATATATATATATATATATATATATAGAGAGAGAGAGAGATAATATATAGATAGATAAATAGATATAGATAGATATATATAGATAGATATGAGAATTTTTCAAAAGCAGCATTTCTCAACCTTCGGTGAAAAACAAAACAACTGGGGCAGCGCTATAAGGTTCTCTTGTGGGGTTTTCTTGCTTTTTTCATTGCGGAAAAGTATTCTCCTGATATTTACAGCTCATTATTTATCAATAGAGTTCGGGGCGAAGCCCCGCCGCCAAAAGCGTTTTCTTGCATTCTTCACTATAGAAAAGCATTCGCCTGACATCTACAACTCATTATTTATCAATGGAGTTCGGGGCGAAGCCCCGACGCCAAAAGTGTTTTCTTGCATCCTTCACTGTAGAAACGCATTTTCCTGACATCTACAACTCATTATTTATCAATGGAGTTCGGGGCGAAGCCCCGACGCCAAAAGCGTTTTCTTGCATCCTTCACTGTAGAAACGCATTCTCCTGACATCTAAAACCCATTATTCATCAATGGAGTTCGGGGCGAAGCCCCGCCGCCAAAAGCGTTTTCTTGCTTTCTTTATTGCAGTAACTCATTCTCCTGACATCTACAGCTCATTATTCATCAATGGAGTATGGGGGGGAAGCCCCGCCCCCAAAAGAGTTTTTTTGCATTCTTCACTGTAGAAACGTATTTTCCTGACCTAAAACTAATTATTCATACTATTAAAAAATTACCTTTTGAATAATGTTGTACTTGAAAAATATTCTAATATGAATTTATAGGCCCTTAATACATTGCAAAAAATCCGATTTGTTCCTTGAAAAGATAAGATACCCCACATATTTAGATTTTGGCTTTGAGGATCTCCGCCGAAAAAAAAATATTTGATAAATAATATTCAATAAAATCAAAGTATAAATTGTGAGTTATAGTCCCAAATTTATTTAACTAGAAAAATATCAGATTGAGTAAAGGTTAGAAAAAGGCGACTATGAATACGTCATTTGGGTTTAGAACTCATCTCAATCGTGACTCTTATACTGAAAAATTTCGTTTGAATTCTAATTTTTTGAATGCAAAGTCTTTCTTAAAATAGTTATGATAAATTCATGTGAAATTACATAAACTCTGTCTGGAAATGGGAGGGGCGGTAGAGTGAAAACGATTAATCCTCGCTCCTTTAATAATTTCTGCTAAAGATTGCATTTGGCATTAAAGAATAGGGGTGTGGCGACTCGATATAAGAATTTAATTTATAAAATATATAAATTATATTAGTGACAGATATTTTTGTTTTGTAATTTCCTAACTGTAATACAAAAAGAAAAAGTATTGGTTTGTCCGATGGGGGAATGGCGATTGCATGAATCGCCCCTCCCACCAGGTACAACCCTTTTTCATTTAAATTTTACTAATGATAAAATTTGAGATTATAGTGTGGTACGACATAATATACAATGAGTTCACATATCAATATGTAGTTTATATTATATAGATATTCAACTAATTTTGTTCACAAACTATGATTCTCCATAAAAATAGGACCGCCCCCCCCCCCACTCAGAGGGCTAGAGTGGGGAGGACAGTACATGCAATTTCCCCCTACCCCCAACCTCACCGAAACGCCCAAGATACAAGAAGGCGAGCGACATAACATAAATCTATATATTAATTCAACTAATTTTGTTCACAAACTATGATTTCTCCATTAAAGTAGGACCGCCCCCCCTCAAAGGGTTTAGGTGGGAAGGGCAGTAGAGATAAATTGGCAAACAGGGAACGACATAATACAAAGATCGGTTAAAATATCAGTAACAAGTTTTAATCACATAGATATTTAATTGATTCTGTTAGCAAGCTGTGATTTCTACAAAGAAATTGGACCGCCCCCCCCACTCGAAAGTTTATAGGGGGGGGGGGCGGGATTGATACCATCGCCCCCTCCCGACCCCACCAAATAGGCCAACATACTAGAGAGGGGGGGGCGAAATAATCTGAAAATAGGTTGAAATATAAATAATTAGTATATATTATTAACATAAGTAATGAATTCGTATACAAATTGTGTGAATTCTATGCTAAAATTCGGAGGGGGGGTCGGCCGAGTGGGGGGGAGCGATCGCTCCTACCGCGCCCCCCCCCCCCCTGGATCCGCCAGTGCTTACAGATCAATTTGTTTCATATCTGGACAGTTGCCGAAGAGATATTGAAAATTTGCAATCAGACAAAGGTTTGTTTGTATGAAAGTGTTTACGAATTTTCTGCATTCAACATGTCTATAATAGTTGTAATAAATTATTTGTTCGCATTACTAAAAAACACATTTTAAAAAGTAATTTTGTAACTTCTTTAACTAGATTTTTTTTTAAATTTAGTGAATTTATAAAATTATTTGTATACTTTACAGTTTTAAATTACCGTAACATTCTAAGGCAGTAACGATTATTACCAAAATGAATCTAGTTTCAATCTTAAACGTGAACTATATCTTGATGAATCGCGCAACTTGCCTATAAAATACTTTTCTTATTGTTAATAAATAGATGTCACTAATTCATTCGTTTTCTATGATGGAAAGGTGCTGTTTTTCTCTTTACAATTAGATCTTAATTTATATTTTTAAAATGTTTTAATTTGTGATAAATTCCTTGATACCTGGCAAAAATCTGCTAGAGAGAAATCAGAAAACATCGAGACATTTCATTGTTGTTTTGTTTTGTTAAAAAAATGGACACAAATTGAGATTTTTAACTATTTTGATATATAAAGTCTAAGTGAATTAGAAAAAATTTACAGTTTAAAAATTATTTGCTCATTTTGTTTTAGTTCAATTAAGCACAGACCTTCTGGATCGTGAGGTTCAACTTGAGACCATGACAAGAGAAAAAGTTGAGTTACTATTGAAAATGTTGTTTTCACCAAACTTATATCAACTCACTTTGTCTTTCTGTCGGTCTGGTAAAAAGTGTGTTCACATTATTTGTTCGATACAAGTTTAAAGTGAACAATTATTTCTTGTAAGTGACAAAATACACATTTGTATTTAAAAAACATTAACCAATTAGTTATTTAACTATTGGTAATTAATTATTTTGTTCGGTATCGAAAACAAGTGGTAGTATATGTTGAATTAGTTCCCTTTATATTTGTTGTAGAGAATTAGATAACAATAATAATAGATAATTATAACGCCTTCTGTTATCCAAATCTTTTCGCTGGCCCAGTGGTTAGTGCATTGATCTGAGAGGGCTTGAGACCTTGAGTTAAAATTAAAGTCATACAGTTTTTGTTTTTTCGTTAAATGCATTTATGTGACCTAGTGACCTAGATACATTTATGGTTTGCACCCTCCCCTCCTATTTTCCAAACTGGTCCAGGATCATATAGAGTATTGTGAAAACTTAAGCGTGACGTTGCTCTAATCAAAAACTTTAAAAAAAAAAATATTTCTAATCGCACGAATTTATTATGTTAGTCTAGAGCTATTACACATTTAATTACATGGCTGATCAAAACTAATTGATGCAATTACACATATTATAAGCTTTTTTTTAAATATTATTTTGTTTTAATGTTTCTTCCATTTATTTTAAGTAGGCGCCCAAAAGGAAAAGTAAACTTAATGAAGCTTTTTAAAAGTATGCGTTTTGTTTGTCTGGTGAACACTCAGTTGATAATCTTGTTTCAGTGGAGATGAGCTCAAATGTAACTCAAATGTTTGTACATACTAACTTTGTATCGTTGTACAAATAGGAATTAACTTCTAAATAATAAATATGTTTTATTCTTTGAAAGATGAGGTAGATTCAAATTTTCGAAAGAGTTTGGAAGACAAGCAAATGTTGGAAGCTGAAAAATGTTCGAAACATTACTATATACATGTACATGTGATTTATTTTTTGAGTGTGCCATATTTATAATCCTATAATATTTCTAAAATTTACGTAGATGAATTAACAGCATCATTAAAAGCGTTACAGCAGAAAATAAACGAACTATCATCAGATAAAGGTTAGTTTTTATATTTCTTTTTTATTGAATTTATTTTATTTAAATTCATTTTTAGTGTCAAATTTAAATGGTTTTGTGAATACTATTAAAACATATCTTGTACAAAATCTGCAATATTTCTCACACCCAAACAGAAAAACTTATAAATGTGATTATGGTCAATAAAATTAGCTTTTGATGCTTGATGTTAAAAGCTCTAGTGGTTACATTTTTAGATGCAGCTTCTAGATCTTTTCAGAACTTTAAATAATTAAACATAGAAGTAAACGTAAAAATTAAAAAGCTACTTAAATTTATAAAATGAATTTTAAGCTGCACGATAAATTTTGTTGGTCACTGTAGTAGACATTCTTTTTATGACACAGAAACAGAAAAAAAGATAAGATGCGATAGTTTTATTGGTCCAAACAAATGGAAATTTTGTTTGACAACTGTCCACCTCAGAGAACTACAGTAACAATAGCAATATATAGATACAAACACGACAACCATGTACACTCTAAATGAATACACACACACGTTTTATAAAATAAGCTTTTATGTACTTTTTGGTGACGACAGATGACACTGACTTTAAAACACTAAAAAAAGGAATACAATTTTTAAACCTATGTTTAAGCCCCGAGAAAGAGGAGACGACCACTAGGTCCAGAATAGATGTAACATTTGTTTGATGGGTGCAGATTGTCTTTAAGGATCGTTTAGATATTTATAATTCATGTAACATTTGTTTGATGGTTGCAGATTGTCTTTAAGGATCGTTTAGATATTTATAATTCATTTAACATTTGTTTGATGGGTGCAAATTGTCTTTAAGGATAGTTTAGATATTTATAATTCATGAACTTCATAGTAGCTGTGTTTGATATACGATGCCTTTTTATTATTATATATTTTTTTATTTCAACGATGTCTTTGTGCCAGTAAATTTCTACCAAACCAGCAAGTTATGGCAAAGTCAACTAGAAGGGACATGTTTGATTTCTAAAATAAAAAGTTTAAATTATGTATTTTTTAAATTTTAATTTTTTTTTTTTTGGCTTTCAAAGAAATTTGTTAAAAAGTCTTTTAAATGTTAATATATGTGCATTATTTGCAGAAAAGATACAATTGAATGTGATAATATTACAGATAGATAACAGAGAATTGAAGAAAGAAAGAGGTATTTTTTTAAATGATAAGCACTTAAATGTAAATTAATTGTGTAAGAGATATTTTATTCTAGTTGAACATTAAAAAATATACTTTTCTTAACTAGTTCATTATGAAACAAATGCTTTTAACAAATTAATACTCAACTGATAACATTTTACACATGCGCACTGGATTAGTAATTGACATCCTAATGTAAAAGTTTTCTTAATTAACTAATAATGTATCAATTAGAGACTTAACGAGTTTAGGCTGAAAGAAAGATGTGAGTCTTGGGGATAAGAAACAAACGCTGCGCATTCTTTGTCTCTAACTTTATAAACAAAAATAGTGACTAATGTTTCTTAGTACTAGATGCTATAAACAATTCTTACATTTTGGTATTAACTCATTTGTCTGAAGAACAAAATACATTTTTTTATTTTAGCTTGAATCGGCTATTTCCAAATAATTAATCCATCCACTGTATCTACATGTTGGGATGTTGCTTGTTCAGACTGTCCTGAAGTCAACTATGGATGACTGTTGGATTTCAACCAATTACTCTGCAAGCGTCTGGGTGTAATTGTTCGGGTGTATTCCGTGTAGTTGACCAACAAGTCAGATAAACAAACAAACATCGGTTTTAACTAGTGAAGAGATGTAGTCAACACTGATGAACAACTTCACATATATTTATTCTAATAAAAGGCCACAGTAGAAGTCTCTGTCACTAAACACGTCGTTACCCTGGAGTATTCTATCGCTAACTGATTTTCCGGTCTCTAACCCAACATATCCCAAACGTCACTAGTCCCGTTCAATATGCGTCTTCTATGGTGCGTCGCTAAATAACTAAACTATATAAATAAGGTGTCTAACAGATTCCTCCCCCCCTTGAAAAAAAAAAATGTCAATATTTTTCCACTACTGTCAAGTCTTACAAGGGCTTTTCAATTTAAGGGGAAGACAACAAACATAAAATCTTGACATCTTCATCTTGACTTGACAGTTCCTCATATTCATGTCAATGTTCATAACATTCCAGAATCATCTTCATTAGTACACAGTTCATCATGAAAGAAAATGTGGCATCTTATGGGCACGTCATACACTCACAAATGTTCTTCACTGGCAGTAATCTGATAAAATACAATATTTCAAAAACAATTATAGACTTTATTTCCTTACTACCCTTTTATACGCTTTTGTCCATTTTTCTTTTATACTCACCCTTTTCCATAGAACTAACTTTCGTCAATGATATATGAAATGATTCACACACAAAAATATCCATACTTACTTTCAAATGCTTAACATCAAATTTAGTTATCTCCCTTTTCCATAACATATAAATTGTGCTAATATATTAATATATATTACATAATCAATATAATCATAATTTATTTACAAAATTATTTTATTTCAATGTCATTCTAGACAATAGATCAGCTACAATATTCACAGATCCACAAATAGCTTTCACTTCAAATTTATATTCCTGTAGTGCTAAGAACCATCTATAAACACGACTGTTTTTCATGCTCTTTTCCTGTATATACTGAATAGGTTTATGAACAGTTAATAGTATGAATTTCCTTCCTATTAGATAACTCTCTAGCTTAGTAATTACCCATATTACAGCTAAGGCTTCTCGTTCAATGACACTATATTTTTTCTCTGCCTCTGATAATTTTCTACTTACATATAATATAGGATGTAAGTTATCATAGTTCTGCATTAGACAACCACCAATGGCACTACTAGATGCATCAGTTGTGACATAAAATATTTTGTCCTTATCGGGTAGTCTTAATATTAATTCATGACTAAAAACATCTTTAATTCTGTCAATAGCTTTCACACATTCCTCATTACAGACTACTTTTTGAGGTTTTCCTTTTTTAAGTAAGTCATTTAATGGATTCACTATTTCTGCTAAATTCTTTATAAACTTTCTGTAATAATTTACTATTCCTAATATGCTTTTAATTTGTCTTTTTGTTGTAGGTATTTCAATTATTTCCTCCAATCCTATTTCTACTTTTTCTGCCTGAATTGTAAGTCCACTTTCTTTTATTATTTTGAACACTTCTTTTACATCTACCAAATGTTCCTCCCAACTATTATTAAAAATACATATGTCATCCAAATAACAAATAACATTTTCTTTGTTTCCAATTATCATGTTCATCATTCTATTAAATGTGGCAGGTGCATTTACTAATCCAAAACTCATATAATTCCATTGAAAAATACCATATGGTGTTACAAATGCTGTGTAAGGTTTTGCATTTTCTGTTAAAGGTATTTGCCAATAACCTTTAGTTAAATCCAATTTAGTAAAAAATTTTGCTCCATTTAATTTATGTAAAATATCCTCTATATTTGGCATTGGATATGGGTCAAATTCTGTGATGTTGTTAAGTTTCCTATAATCAATACAAAACCGTATATCTCCATTCTTCTTTTTGGCTATCACAATTGGTGAAGCATAAAGAGATGTTGATGGTTCAATTATACCTGATTCTAGTAAATTGTCTATTTCTTTCTTTACTTTGTCTTGTAAATGTAGCGGTATTCTATATGGCTTAAGCTTGATAGGTTTTGGGTCTGTTACTTTAATGTCATGTTTAATAATATTTGTTTTTCCTGGTATGCTGGAAAAAATTTCTTTGTATTCCTGTATTATTCTAGTTATATCTTTTGACTTTTCCTTAGTTAAATTATTAAGATTAATCTTTTGCCAAGTTTGATTCTCTTTTGTTTCTATTACAGGTATTTCCTTAATATCATTTTCATTGTGATTTTCATTTGTTATTATCATCAAGCATTCTTCTCTTTTTGAAAATTTATTTTCTATTTCCTCCTGAATGTTTTGTATCAACTCATCTTCTCTATCATGATACAGTTTCAAATTATTTATGTGATATGTTTTAATTTTGCCATTTATTTCAATTTGATAATTCACATCACTAATTTGTTTTATCACCTTAAATGGACCTTTCCATTGTTTACCAATTTTATTTTTCAGGTCATTTATTAATATTAATACATTGTTTCCTACTTTTAGTGTTTTCAATTGTCTTTTCTTATTTAGATTCTCATGAGCACTTTGTTTGTATTTTTTATTGTTGTTATTTGCTTGAGTCCATATTTCTTTCAATTCTCTTGTGATTGTTGTTTCACTGTCCTTATTTAATTTATTCTCATTGTCTATTAGATTTTCTTTAAAAACATCTAATTCATCTCTAGGTTTTCTTCCATGTATTATTTCATATGGTGAAAATTGTGTTGCTTCATGGATGTTGTTTCTATGAGCAAATAGTACATAGTTAATGTACTGATCCCACTTGTTCTGATTATTCTGAATTATTTTTGTTAGTGATCTTTTTAATGAACCACCATACCGTTCACATAAACCGTTACTCTCTGGGTGGTAAACCAAAGAGTATATGTGTTGTATATTATATTGTTTAGTCCATTTCTTAAATTGTTCTGACTTAAACTGAGATCCCTGATCACTCAATATAATTTTAGGTATACCATGTCTTGTAATTACTTTTTGAGTTATGGCATTAATGATATTTTCTGCACTTGTATTTGATAATGGGATTGCTTCTGGGTATCTACTAAACATGTCTATTACTGTTAGAATGTATTTATTATTATTTTCAGTTTGAATTAATGGACCTATTAAATCAATAGATACTTTCTGAAATGGTTCTGTAGGTTCATCCATTTCTTGAATGGGTGCTTTATTCACTAAGCTTTTGTTAGATCTCTTTTGACATATGTCACATGAGTTTATGTATTTCTTGATTGTTGCTTTCATTTTGGGCCAAAATACTTGTTTTGACAAATTTCTATAACATTTCTTTACTCCCCTATGTGCTGCTAAATTATTATCATGTGTCATGATTAAAACATCTTTCCAATATTTCTGTGGTAAGACAAGTTGTTTTATTTTTTTGTTATCATTACTTGTTTGTCTAAACAATATTTTATTCTCTATACAAAATTTTTCCATTGAATTATTATTGTTTTTATCTGATATTCTTGAATATATTTTCCCAATAATATTGTCATTCATTTGTTCTAATGCAAATGTGGGTGTTGTTTCTTTTTCACTTTGAGATATTTGTGTTTCAAGACTATTTTGTGTTTCATTTTCTATCTCTCTTTCCTTAACATCTGTATTTTCTATTTGTATTACATTACTGGTTTCTTTTTCTTTATCCTTACTTATTACATTTATTGTATTTTCCTGTTTCTCATCTTGTTTATCCATTGATCTTGTTATTACCATACTTGTTATATTTTGTGTTTCTATGTTTTCATGATTTTCTCTTATGTTTTTGTATTTGTTTTGCCAGTCTTCTAATTCTTTTCTTGAACATTCTTTAACTCCTTTTATGTTTCCTACTAACATATCATATCTCATTTCTGGTATTGCAATGCCATCACAATAACCAGTGAAAAATGGAGTTTCAATGTATACCCTTATAGCTTTAAATTCCCTTACAGTGCCATCTGCTATTTCTACTTTCTTAGTAAACCCTTTATACCAATGAGGTTTGACAAATTTAGTTTTTACTGCCAAAGTGTTACAACCTGAATCCCTGATTAATTCCACCGGAATTCTAACTACAAACCCTGGGTACACTGCAAAATTGTTCCTATTTCCTTCCATGAAATATACCCTATCTGTACCTTTATTTTTGTATTCCCTACTGTAACTCCTATTTCTATAATTTCCCCTGTCATTCCTATCTCTACTCCTATATCTACTGTTATTTTGTTCAGTGTATCTATTTCTACTTCCAGACCTACTATTCCCTCTTCTACAGTTAGCTGCTATATGACCTTTTCCTTGACATTTAAAACAGGTTATTTCACTATATTTTCTATTTCCACTATTTGATCTGCTTCTATTTCTACTTCTATCAACATTTTCTTTGGTGTATCCTATTAAATCTACTTTGCTCTTATCCCTATCAGAAAATGGTTTATTTGGATAGGCATTTTTGTATACTCTCATTATCTCTGTTATTTCATCTATAGTTTTTGGGTTTCTTTCTCTAATAAAAGATTGTAATTGAGGATCACATTTATTTACAAAGTTGTCCACTAGAATAAAAATTTTTAATCCTTCATAAGAGTTTATCACTTTTTCTAATTTTACCCACTTATTGAAAAAATCCTTTTCCATATTAATAGTAGTTTGGGGTTCTATTCCTAATGATGGTATATTGTCAAAGTATTTCTTTCTGAAAGTTGTAGCATTATGACCATAGGCATTCAATAACTCTCTTTTCAAAACCTGATAGCTATCATCAATATGATGGTCATGATTTTGGCATATTGTTAGAGCTTGACCATGAACAAATTCTATCAGTATTTCAGACCATTCTTCTTCTGGCATATTAAATGTAGACATTTTTGCCTCATATCTTTTCAGAAAATCACCAATGTAATCCTTCTGTTCATCAAAACTTTGTATCTTTCTCTTTAGCCATGTTTGCGAATTAGAGTTGTCTCTTTGTGTGGTAATATTATTTGAGTTATTTGTGTTATTTCTTTGTTCAGTTTGAGCTCTGGCTTGTGCTGCAATTCAATCTCATCTTCTCCATTTTAGCTTCATGTTCTCTAATTTTTTCTCTCTCTTTGTCTTGCCTTTCTATCTCTTCTTTCTGTCTCTCTATCTCTTGTCTTTTTTCTTCTTTCTGTCTCTCCATTTCTTCCCTCATAACTTGCTGTACATAAGCTGCTAAGTCCTTTCCTTTTAACTCCATGGCCTTTCCATCCTGCATAGCTGCTGCCTTAACCTCCTTAAGGTCCACATATGATGATGTAGCCATTGTGTTTTATATTTTATATATATTTTTACTTAGCCTATATTGGTTATAGCTATACTTTAAACTTATTTTATATTTAAGTTTTTACACACTTTTATACAAGTTTTAAGTGTTATGTCTCTATCTATAGATTTAGTAAATGTGTAGATCTAGTCTGAGTTATATTCAAATCTGTATATTAGGTCTAGTATCACACAAATTTAAATCTAGTATATTATAGTATATATAATAGTACCATTTAGATCTATAGTTATCAAGAGCACTATGACTATTAGATCTAGTATGAATAACTATGATCAATTTTAAAATTTGATGTGACTGAAGTGTCTATAGAGTACTCAGTAGACTCTAAGACTGTCTAGAGTCTAGATCTAGATATAGATCTAGAGTAGATAAGATAGATTTCTTAGATCCAATCGAGAAATTATGGTTCTATTTAACCATATGAAACAAATATGTTTATACAATGTCAAATATATCTTCAACAAGATATATATATCTAGATTGTACTACCTTCATTCATCTTTCAATTAATAATAATATTCCCAAATTAGAGTCTAGATCAGTGGTTCCCAAACTTTTTTGTCTCGTAGACCCCTTGCCATGTTTTCTGCTTTTCGGTAGACCCCCTGCTTAACTTATATTGCATTTTTTTTTTGCAATTTTTTAAAAAACTAATTTCTAATTTTAGTGAGTTGAAGAGTGAAAATGCAATTTAAAGCTACAAATTAAGTATTAAATAATAACAAATTTTTATTGATTAAATTCAAATGAAATGTAAACCAATTAAATTAGCAATTAATATGTATTGCTAGAATCATCAAACACACTGGAAATGTTTATTTACCCAGGCTTATCATCTGTTCCTACTGATGTCATGTTTCATATATTCTATGAAGAAGACATACCAACATTAAATATTAATTCATTTATTTGTATTAAGAATCAGTGTAAAAGTTTTCGCAAAGAGTTTCTCGTGTATTTCTTGATCTTTCACGTGTCCGCGTAACCTTTTTTACTAAAGGAGAAGGGTGAAGGTGAGTAACTGGCGCCTTAGCCAGTAGGCTTCAAGCAGGAAGGGCTCATTAGCCACATAGCAGAAGGAAAAATGAATTCAAAACGCTGCTGCCTTGCAACTATACCGAAACATGGGAAAGCTGTCGTGGGTTCATCATCATCATCATTCCTTTGAGTTCCTCATGGAACATAGGGCCTCGACAAAAACACGTCACTCTCCACGGTCTCTTGCTAGTTTTTTTTAATGGTTTCCCAGCTCTTCCCGGTCTTCTCTGCTTCTTCTAGTACACTGCGTCACCATGTTCTTTTTGGTCTTCCTCTGCGTCTTGTTCCCTGGGGGATTCCACTCTAAGGCCTGCCTAGCTCTGTTGCTGGTATCTTTTCTAAGGGTGTGACCAATCTATCTCCACTTCCTCTCTAAGATCTGCACTTCTATATTTTTTTGTCCACTCATCTCCCACAGTTTGGTGTTTTCTACTTTGTCGTACCAGTGTATTTTTAGGATATTTCTCAGGCATCTGTTGATGAAGGTCTGTACTTTTTTATTGTCCCCTCCGTAATTCTCCATGTTTCAGAACCATACAGTAGGACAGCCTTGACATTAGAGTTAAAGATTCATAGTTTAGTCTTGTTTGAGATGTGAGGAGATTTCCAGGTTGGTTTTAGCTGTGTAAATGTCTGACGCGCTAGATTTATACGGCGTTTAATGTCTTCATCTGTTCCACCTCATATACTGACTACACTCCCAAGGTATATAAAATTTTCTACTTGGTCTATTGTCTGAGAATCCAGTACGTGGGTTAACCTGAGGAAAAATAAGGAGCTGGCGACCCTTAGGCAGTCTGCAGCACACAGCGCTACACCCTGTCACAGCCTGTGACGCCACTGATCCCAACCTATATATATTTCCTTTGCAAAGAATCACATAAGAAGCTTTTAATTTGATAACTCTTGCCACCGATGTGTCATAGAACTGTTGCTTAAAGAAATTATTTTAATAATATCAGATTTAGGTGTGTGTAAAACAGTTTTCACAACTACAACGGCTGGTAAAATCCATGTTTTACCAATAGTGTTTTCCGTATTTTGCTATAAGTTAATAGATATTGTAAGACACTCACAAACCAACATCTTCTCTATATGATGTTGAAGAGAGATTGTATGGGTCTATTCAGAACTTTATCTTTGAGGGTTAGAAAATTTTTCAAATCTTTATCTATTTTGTCAGGGTGACATTGTCTCAGATGATCCTACAGCGTAATAGTTTCGTATCAATATAAAAAAAAGTCACTTAGGCAACCGCTTGTTTGACAAGGAAGGAATGAATCCCAGTTTTAAATAACCAACACTGGACAGTGTACATTTCTTGTTGTTAAACATTTGTTACATGTAGACAAAATGAAGCTTTTTAAATACGTATTGAGACTAAATACTACAATTCTTTGGTTTGATTAGCAGGATAAATATTTAAAGGATTTACCAAGGTACACATCACATATTTGTCTACAAAATAATTACATTAAATGAATGTAAAAATTAAAGTCACGATCTGCTTAAATGAAATCTATTACCGTAGACCCCCGTGGACATCTCATAGACCCCCAATTTTTATTTTCACTTTCGTAGACCCCCTGGAAGTCTTCGTAGACCCCTGGGGGTCTATATAGACCACTTTGGGAATCACTGGTCTAGATGATTAAATGTACCAAAGAGATGTACAACAATTTGTAGATCTAAATTTAGCCAGACGACAGTGTTTGACTACATAGCCAGTTTCGGCATTATTCTCATGGCAAAATCATATTTCATTTTAACCGCTCAAACTAAAATGTATTTTAGTCTGATTCACAATAAAAGAATCCTACCTGTACTTTCTATCATTAAGTGAAAAAAATACAGATCTAATTAAATTAATAAAAATAGATAATTTAAAATAATATACACAAATGAAATAATTAAATGAGACTATCGCTATGGGTTGGGATATGACAATATGGCACACATTGATAACGTCACGAAGTAACCAAGCAACAACGGATATGACGTTTACACAAACAAAACAATCACAATCGTAAACGTATAATATAGCTTTTCATCTAAATTATGTCTTCTACCCCGAACGGGTTTTAAGGCTTCACCACCACCTGAATTTTACTCAGGCTAACATACCAAATTTAGACAAAATCTATTTCTAAGGGCAATCTAAACATATACTAATAAGAAAAATGGCACTTAGCTTTTGATAAGAAAGATCCCTTTGTTCGGATTCCCGAATATGCTAGATCACAACAAATTCCACTGCCTCTCTTCCAGTTCTGACTCTGTTCTCCGGTGCTACCAGTGGATACAATCCGTGTCGAGTATCCCACGTAATGCCACAGATGTCTTGATATGCCACAGCAAAATGTTTCAGTTCCTTCGACGACTGTTGATGACCGTATGTGTAGTTCCGACGACTTTGTGTACACAGTTACTGACGAATAGGTTAACGGTTCTCCTGGCGATGACTTGATTTGCGTAGACGACTACTGACTAATAACAGTCTCTTGACGGCAACTTGATCTGGACGACTGACGAATAACGAATTTCTTGACGATGACTTGATCTGGGCTGACGAATAACGACTTTGACGATGACTTGATCTGGGCTGACGAATAACGGTTCTCTAAAATAGTTCACTGCTTCTGCTGCTACTCTGGTAGTACGACGAAGTTTGCTGTTATATGCTGCTTCACTAGACCAAAATGTCCAATGTAGACTAGGTGAGACCAAGGTCACCTCCGACGACGTTCCGTTATACGATTAACGGTTTTCAACGAAATTAAGTGGATGTAGCTGTTTCCACGACTTCAATATCAACAAGTCTAGATATGGTCTAGACCAACGAATACTAAATATATCAATGTTCAGCAACGATACCTATAACTTCACTAACCTTCCAAAGGTTAAACACAGTGACCGTTATAAAAGTGGCAAGCAACCGGTTCAATGAGCAAACTGCTCCACAAGAATCTCTCAAAGGGTAAGACGACAGAGCGATTTAGTTAGCTACCAAACTTGTAGTACTCACAATACTTCTGACAGCAGGCAAACTGTCCTTCTCGAAACTGACGAGGTAAAACTTGATACTCGATGTGGCTCCTACGACTGTTTTCTCAAGCGAAGAAAAAATATGTCCAACAGGTTCACTAACGATCTCTCACCCGTTATGAATGAACGGTTTCTCTGGTTGTAGGTCGATTCAGCATATGAAGATCAGGCTTTGATAATATACTGGTTAAGTAGACCAGACGTTGCCATGATTACTGTCCTAACGAAGGTCACCCTGAGTTAACGGCTCGTTGAACGTACGATCAAACAGGCGATGACTGCATGTAGATCTAGAACAAAGTCACTCTGCGATGATGCTGTGTTCAGCCGTACTCCGATGAAACTTTATATCTTCGAGTGCACGACCCTCACCTGAGTAAACGTTCAGCTTCGAGGTCCGGTTCGATGTTCGGCTTCGAGGTTCGGCTTCGAGGTTCGGCCTCACCAGGGGTCGCCACTGTGATGTTGCTTGTTCAGACTGTCCTGAAGTCAACTATGGATGACTTTTGGATTTCAGCCAATTACTCTGCAAGCGTTTGGGTGTAATTGTTCAGGTGTATTCCGTGTAGTTGACCAACAAGTCAGATAAACAAACAAACATCGGTTTTAACTAGTGAAGAGATGTAGTCAACACTGATGAACAACTTCACATATATTTATTCTAATAAAAGGCCACAGTAGAAGTCTCTGTCACTAAACACGTCGTTACCCTGGAGTATTCTATCGCTAACTGATTTTCCGGTCTCTAACCCAACATATCCCAAACGTCACTAGTCCCGTTCAATATGCGTCTTCTATGGTGCGTCGCTAAATAACTAAACTATATAAATAAGGTGTCTAACAATGTATTTGAAAAAAAAAACAGTTAAAAAATTTTAAATTCTTTTTTTTTCTATGCTGTAAATAGAATTTATTTTGTGTGTAGATCTATTGAGGAATGTAAAAGAAAATTTGCGACTTCAACTTTCTACTCAAAATGGTTTGTAAAAATTCAATTATTTTTTTAATTTATTTATTCTTTAAATATTATTTTAAAAAAAATAGTTTCCATGTTGTCGGCAGTTGAAGTATACATTTTTTGTTGTTGTTACGTTGGCTAAAATATTGTTTAAATCCCATTATTCAAATTGAAAATGACGCTAATAAAAGATTTATAGCATCGTTTCTTTGTTGTTATTAATGTACAATAATTCTATATGTTATATATATATATAATTTGATGTAATCAGCGTGTAGAATACATGTTTATAACTTTCAGCTTGTCTGGAGAAAACAAGTAAAAACAAAACATACTTTTTAATAAACTAGCTTTTTTAAAGGAATAGATCCGCACATTTATAGCCATATGTCTTAATTTTAGCAAGAATTATCCCATCGTTCCTAAATACAACAAAATTAATTAATTATCACTTATTAATTTGATCCGAAAGTGGAAACTGGGAGAAAGAACTTGACCAGGATTCCCCCCAGACTGACAGACAGACTGACATAATTGATCTTAAACCGCAGATTATATAAGCAGCGTTTAAAAAATGGTTTAGTCCATTGAATCGCTTCTGAACGTATTCATTTATACGAGGCTTCCGATGGTTCAATTGGCCTCACAACAAGTCACGTGTGATTAGTTGGGAATCACAGTTACTTAAAGATTTAAAGAAAAAAAAACTATATACCATCATACTTACCTTACCTTCATTGACTGAAAAGAAATAGTATGCATTAAGAGTAATGTAGTTTGAAATTCTACCATTGAGACATTTCCATTGACAGAATTGTTGACTTCGTTTAAGGACAGAATGGAACAAGAAACTCAAGCAAATAGACTCAGAGAACAAGTTTTTTTTTTATATTTTATCAATTACAATCAATAAAGTTTAGCACATGTTTGTTTCAAAGCTAAACATTTATTTCATCGCTTAATATTTGTTACACCTGTAAATATTTCTTTCACCTACAAACATTTGATTCACATCTAACCATTTCTTTTACTACCTTTTTTCCAATTCAATAATTCAGCAAAAGACTAATATACTTTTACAACTCACCCAGAACAGGTGATTCCATTTTGTCTTGGGGATTATTCGTAATTAGGTGTAACCTGGCTTAATTTCCACCTAAAATCGTCATTAAATTGCAATGTTTCAATCAAACTTTTTATTTCCCTCCCACTGTGACTACCACACTGTGACTACAACACTGTGACTACAACACTATAACTACCACACATTGACTACCACACAGTGACTACCACAATGTGTCTGCCACACTGTGACTTTCACACTGTGACTACCACACAGTGACTACCACACTGTGACGACTACACTGTGAATACCACACTGTGACTACCACACTGTGACTACCACACTGTGACTACCACACATTGACTACCACAAAGTGACTACCACAATGTGACTTCCAGACTGTGACTACCACACTGTGACTACCACACTGTGACTACCACACAGTGACTACCACACTGTGACTAGTACACTGTTACTACCACACTGCGACTAAAACACTATAACTACCACACATTGACTACCACACAGTGACTTCCACATTGTGACTACCTCACTGTGACTTTCACACAGTAAGTTCCACACTGTGACTACCACACTCTGACTACCACACTCTGACTACCACACTGTGACTACCACACTGAAACTACAACACAGCTACTACCACACAGTGACTACCACACTGTGACGACTACACTGTAACTACCACACTGTGACTACCACACATTGACTACCACACAGTGACTTCCACACTGTGACTACCACACTGTGACTACCACACTGTGACTACCACACAGTGACTACCACACTGTGACTACTACACTGTTACTACCACACTGCGACTAAAATATTATAACTACCACACATTGACTACCACACAGTGACTTCCACATTGTGACTACCTCACTGTGACTTTCACACAGTGAGTTCCACACTGTGACTACCACACTCTGACTACCACACTCTGACTACCACACTGTGACTACCACACTTAAACTACAACACAGCTACTACCACTTTGACTACCATACTGTGACTACCACACAGTGACAACTACACTGTGACTACCACACTGTGACTACCACACTGTGACTGCCACGCTGTAACTATCACACAGCTACTACCACACTGTGACTACCACACAGCTACTACCACACTGTGACTACCACACAGCTACTACCACACTGTGACTACCACCCTGTGACTACCACACTGTGACTACCAGACTATGACTACCACACTATGACTATCACACTATATCTACCACACTGTGACTACCACACTGTGACTACCACATAGCTACTACCTACTGTGACTACCACACTGTCACTACCACACTGTCACTACCACACTCTGACAAGCACAATGTGACTACCACAATGTGTCTACCACAACGTGACTACCACACTGTAACTACCACACTGTGACTACCACACTGTAACTACCACACTTTGACTACCACACTGTGACTACCACACTGTGACTACCACACTGTCACTACCACACTCTGACAAGCACAATGTGACTACCACAATGTGTCTACCACAACGTGACTACGACACTGTAACTACCACACTGTGACTACCACACTGTGACTACCACACTGTTACTACCACACTGTGACTACCATACTGTGACTACCACACTGTGACTACCACACTGTAACTACCACACTGTGACTACCACACTGTAACTACCACACTGTTACTACCACACTGTGTCTACCATATTGTGACTACCACACTGTGACTACCAGACTGTGACTACCACACTGTAACTACCACACTGTTTCTACCACACTGTGACTACCATACTGTGACTACCACACTGTGACTACCATACTGTGACTACCACACTGTGACTACCAGACTGTGACTACCATACTGTGACTACCACACTGTGACTACCAGACTGTGACTACCATACTGTGACTACCAGACTGTGACTACCATACTGTGACTACCATACTGTGACTACCAGACTGTGACTACCAGACTGTGACTACCAAACTCTGACTATCACACTGTATCTACCACACTGTGACTACCACACTGTGACTACCACACTGTCACTACCACACTCTGACAAGCACAATGTGACTACCACAATGTGTCTACCACAACGTGACTACCACACTGTAACTACCACACTGTTACTACCACACTGTGACTACCATACTGTGACTACCACACTGTGACTATCATACTATGACTACCACACTGTGACTACCACACTGTAACTACCACACTGTTACTACCACACTGTGACTACCATACTGTGACTACCACACTGTGACTATCATACTATGACTACCACACTGTGACTACCACACTGTGACTACCACCTTACTGACTATTTTTGCACTCGATTAGAAGTTTAACTAATCAGTCGCACCACGTTCAGACCTTGTAATCAGATGATGGAAAGTCTATCTGTTTATGTGACCCACGGTTAAAAAGTTTGTCATGTGTCCAGCACAACCCCTTTACGGGTTTTTATAAATAAACGTTAGCTAACACAAGGAAGGGGCCTTACAAAACCCGAATTTAAAAAATCCAAGTCTTAAACGGGATTAGAACCCTAGACTCCTCTGATCAAAATCAAAAGATTTTCTACTCAGCCACCGCGCTCCCATTTTGAGTGAACTTGCTAAATCTCTTCATATCCACCTCAACAATTCCTTATCAGAACGTTGCATGTATTTCAATTGATCTCAAACTTGCCTTTCTCTAGCACTTCTCTGCTTGTGACGTCATAACATCAAACAGCCTTCCATGAGAAAGCCTCATGGCTAGAGACGCTGAGGGTCTCACTTCTGCTGGCCAGCTCAGCCGTCCACCTACTTTAAGTACTAGAAGAGATAGGTTAACAGTCGATATAGCAAGCATGGGCGTAGCCAGAGGGGGGTTCTTGGGGTTCAAACCCCCCCCGAAATGAAATCCCCCCCCCTGCGGGGGGGGGGGGGGAACGGAATTAAGTGACTGATTTTTGCTTTCATTTTGTTTATTTTAGGTGAGATTTTAATAATAATTCATCACTTACCACAGCACAGCCGAGGCAGTTTTGAGTTAAAAACCCTCTACCAGGGGGTTTTGAGTTTAAATCCCCCTACCAGGGGGTTTTGAGATTTAAAAAACCCCTATCAGGGGGTTTTGAGATACAAATCCCTCTACCAGGGGGCGTTGAGTTTAAAACTCCCTACAGGGGGTTTTGAATTTTAAACCCCCTACCAGAGGTTTTTGCAGTTAAATCCCCCTCTTCTAGAAAACAAAACAAAAAAAAAAATGCAAACAACAATCACCAAATTCCAACAGCACAGTTGAGGATGAGGAAGATTTGGATTTTAAAACCCCCTCCAAAATTTATGATAAACCCCATCTTCAATATAAAAAAAGCAAATTACACACTCAAAATTCTATGAGCGTAGTCAAAGGGGTTTTGAGTTTAACCCCCCCCCCCCTCCAGTTGGGGTTTGAAGCAAAAAAGTACCTCTTCAATATAAAAAAAAAAAGCAAATTACACACTATAAAATCTATGAGCGTAGCCAAAGGGGTTTTGAGTTTAAATCCCCCTCCTCCAGATGGCTTTTTCTTTAAAGTTTAAAACCCCTCCAGATGGTTTTGAGTTTAAAATTCCCCTACAGAGCGTTTAGAGTTGAAAACCTCTCTCTTCAATATTTTAAAGCAAACTACAGTCACCAAATTCTAAGATCGTAGCTAAATGGGGTTTTGAATTAAAAACAAAACAAAAAAAAAACTCCAGAGATTTCTTAGTTTAAAACCCCTCAACAGATGATTCGACGAAAAAACTTTCCTTCTCGATATAAAATCTAAAGCGAAATACAGGCATGTAATTCCAAGAGCGTAGTCAAGAAAGGTTACAAATTTCTACCAGTGGCTTGGGCTCCATTAATAAAGTGTGAATAGTCTTCTGCCGAAATTGAAAATCATTAAATGTGTCTCAACAAAGATGGTTAAGACAGATTTTAGGAGTCAGTCATAGAGATCGGGTCTAAATCAAAGAAATCATATGCCGAACTGGGAGTCGAATCCTTAGTAAGGTTGTGACAGAGGTTTTGCGGGACATGTTCTCACACAAAATGAATTACGCAAAATAAGAGTTGCGGAAACAGCTTGCCGAAAATGCGCCGAACGGCGCGAGAGGGTCTAAGTCAGTAAGAATAGCACATTAGGTTTTTGAAATAAAACTTTTTAATAGCAAGATAATGCACTGTAGATACCTCAGAATATGCATTTTGTTGGCTTTCAATGCCAGAAATAGTGCTCGGCGGCGGGGCTTCGCCCCGCGCTGGGGGAGCGCTGCGAACTCCCCCAGACCCCCTTGCTAGCAAGGGCAGGGAGTCTACAATAAACAATAAACGTCTTCCGAAGGGGTCAGAATGTAATAAAGATTAATTATGTACACACACACACACACACACACACACACACACACACACACACACACATATATATATATAATTTTTTTACCGGGGGGGGGTCGGGGGGGGTTCCCCCCCCACAAAACCCTCCCCGAAAAAAAATCCTGGCTACGCCCATGATAGCAAGGACAATGTCTTCTTATAGCACATACAATCTATGATGATAAACACATAGGACAGCCTCTTACAGATGATGACACATTGTCTAAAATATCCGACTTCTTCTATTGAACGTTATCAATTGCTTGTATTGAACTAAATGTCTACAAAGTTTGATATGCGTTAACTCGGGTTTTCCACAAAACATTTTGTGCAGTTTTTGATTGACTCTTTATTTTAGTTATGAAATCAAAATATAAACAAAACATTTTACACACATGTATAAAGCGTTCTTAAAATACTATGACGCAGCATAAATCCATTGTAATATATTAGTGCATCATTAATTTTTTATTTCATTAAGATAGTCTAAAGAAAATGTGAACACAATAAATTATATAATTGACTTTTGTTTTTTAAGAACAAGCTCAGCTAACTCAACTGAACCAGAGAAATACATTTCAAATACAGGTAAATAAACAAAATATTTCTTCGGTATATATATATATAAACCTTGGCTCTAAAGATGAAGTCATGTGTCTTAAATTGTTCATAACTAAGTACATTTGATTGAAATCAGCTTCAATTTTGGAAGAATCATACTTGCATTATAAAATTTTTTGCTATTCTTTTCATTGAAACTAAAATTTTTATAAAAAAAAAAAACAATGTAGAGAAACAGAACATTAGGTTTCGTAAAAATACGAAATAGAAATCAACAATTATAAAGTGAGTTGTGTGATCGAATTTAAAAGTGCCCTTAATTTGAATCATTATCTTTTTTTTTAATGCATTTATATACCTCAACTATCGTTCTTATATATATATATATATATATATATATATATATATATATATATATATATATATATATATATATATATATATATGCATATATATATATATATGCTCAGTGCGCTGTAAGCTACTCCAACAAATTTAGCGAAATAGTTGGGGAGGGCACGTATCTGATAGCTTTGCGTGTTGCTTTTAAGTGATCAGTAAGCGCTGCTCTGTTTTCAAGCAAACTCTATTTCAATTCCTTATTCCAGAATAGTTAGAAAAGTCTTTTAATGATGACGTATTGTCCTGTTTTCTTTTAATTGAAAAATAACGCCAAACGATTTTTTGAAATCGTATTACTTTAACCTTTAAACGATCGAAACAAGCATGATTATTTTTGGTTCATGGATGGATTCGACGGTGGGCCGCCTCTGAGTTATTGTTATAACACAAACTCTCTTTATTGTCTTGTTTAGATTAATAATTTTAAAGATTCATGTCTAATTTTTTTTTTCATTTAAAATCTTAGAGAATATCTTCATTATGTAGGTCGTAAATAGAATGTTCTTGACAACGCCTTTTACCGATAATGTGCGAAATCAATTAATGTGCAGATTACCTTGTTATGTAGCATTGTTAAAGTTGATTGGTTAGTTTAGAATTAGACTTAGGGTTTATGGCTAGGGTTAGAGATGAGTGTTAAGGTCAGACTTATGGATTGGGGTATGGTTAGGGGAAGTGGTAGGGTAGGGATTAGGTGTAGGGATGGGAGTATTACTCTAATCCCTTCTCTATGGTCGTTATTTCATAACACACTGTAGTACCTGTTCAGAGAATTCAATGATAACAATAAAGCTCAATGTGTTTGTCCCTAAAAAGTCACACACAATAGCTCTGCCAATCCCACATAACAGACATACTACATACTTACTTTCACAAAAAAAGTAATACTATTATACTATACTATACTATTTTTTTAAATTTTAGATTCATTTTTAATAGGTAAGGGTTAGCTCTGAGCTGTAAATATCTAAATATATAATTCTCTTCATGGCTCAAGCATTCCTGACACCACCAAGAAATAATGGAAAGATCACTCTTTTATTTCTGCTATTCGGACTACAGTTACCCCACGTGAATTTAGCAACCAAAAAAAAAAAGCGGTGGGGGGGGGGGTGTAGAACAAGTAGTATTCACCCGTCACTAAATAGCAAGGCCGTATTTAACCATTGTGGGTCCCTATGCGAAACGGATTTCGCGGGCCCCAGTTTGGGTAGGAATACGGATTTAAGTGAAAAGTAAGTATTTGTATTAGAAAATAAATTCGTCTTTGCATTTTATTAATTCTATATTTCGTACAAAATTACTTTACCAGCCTTGCGTGTAGCGAATTCATTCAGTAAACATGAAAATTATGATTCCTACATAGATCACGCTTAGTAACAAGTCGGACTAGAGATACCCCACGTAACTATCGAGGCGACAGAAAGCACGGGTCAAAAAAAAAGTGGGGGGGGAGACCAAAAAAATCTTTCTCTTTATACATTCTATACACTTGACTATATTTGTGTGTGTATTTTTTTACACACGTCAATATCTGGTGTCATTAAAATAGTGCAAATCTGTAGCTTTGTTTTGATTTTGATCCTTCGTATTGCATTTCATTTCCTAACCATGGCCAACGCTTCACATATATTTCGTGGAGTCAACAGGGCTTTCAATGTAGTCGAAATTCCTGAATCAGGTAACTGTTTATTTCTATCAGTCGCATAGTTCTGGAAAAATGTCATCGACGAAACTGTTGCTCTCGAACTTCGCAAGATTGCTTTTTTTACTCACGGCAGAACAGTCATACAGTTTGCTCGACAATACGCTGTCTACTTCCGGCGTTTATGGTGGCGAGGATGAAATTGTGGCGATGTCTCAAATACTTCACTCTACTATCACTATTTACTTTCGAGAACGTCCGCATGACCCTTCTCGAGTTTACAATCCGGGTCAACGTATCTCCATATCCCTGCTATTTAGCGGTGGCATTCACTCATCGTACTGGAGTGTAAAACTTTCGCAGCTGCTACCTCACAAATTGCCTGGATATCCCTTACTCCATCAGATTCTAATTTGCGCCCATACAATTCCCTGTTAGATTAGTAGTCTTTGCCATGACAATCAATACAGCACAAAGCCAATATCTTCCAAAACCTGTTTTCAGTCAAGGTCAGTTGTTGGAAAGCGTGGTCAAGAGGCTAAGTACGCTTGAACCTACCTTGGCTGAGCTTACCTATGATGGAGGCTCAAGGTTCGACACCCGACTCGAGCAGAATTGTGTTTACTAAGCGCCTAACGGCAGCATGGAAAACCTCTCCCAGATACCCCTCCACCCAGTGGACCACAAGTGAGATTGGACCATAGCGCTCTGAGCATGCTATAAGTCTGATAAATAAGTAGCACTATATAAAAGCCATAAAATTGTATGTTGCTCTCTCCAGAGTTCCTTCTTTTCCTTCACTCACAGTCTCTTTCAGGAAGTGTCCACCCGTCACTAAATAGCGGCGTATGCTACGCCGTTGGTCAACTAGTTCACTATATTTCTTTACTTTTACATGATCGTTTCCTTTTTTTTTTAGTCTAATGGAGAATTCACACAAAGTATAGTCAAACTACACAAAACTAATTGCAAACCTTCTGATTTGTTTGGCCACCGAAAATATAATTATCTTATATTATAAAAGATGCAATATTATAATGTTTTTTTTTTAATGTTTACAAAACTTTAAGAAATACATCAAGTGAGAGCTAGACGATTAGGCTACTAAAAACCAATAAATGAGTGTCTGTCTTTTTAAACTAAATCAGCTCCACAAAGATTAATTATATTAATGCTTTTTTTTTTCAGCTTCTCCAGAGATTTCGAAATGCTGGATCTAAATACTTTTGTTTATATTATATAATTTTACTAATAATACTATTCGCAACTAATATGTTAGTTTTTCCACTCATTGATAATTATATATTTTTTTTGTAATGACATGCTTATTTAATTGTACTTGCAGCTATATCTTTAAAAAATGTAGAATCTAATTTCCTTTATCAATGTCCAATGAAGTAATTAATCGCATAAAAATAATTGACTATTGTGTTAGTTTTTTTTAAATTGATTTATGTTTTGTTGGGTACAATACATGATTGTTAAAAGTTTCAATTTAATTGGAGAATGGTTATGGGAGAAATGACTTGTTCAGTTTATCAAATGTTTACGGAAAACTACATATTTAGTTGCAAAGGATTAATTTCCACTGTCTGTATAAAACAAAATAATTATTTACCAGTAATTAATTGACTAATCGGTCTGCCAATGGATATTTGTGCAAAGTTTGAACTTGATCCAAAAATGTGTATGAGAGAAATAACATGTACAAACTTTTGACCAGACAGACTAACAGGGTGAGTTAATATTAACTTTTTAAAAAGGAAGAGTGCTTAACTATTTAGAACCTATATATTTGATCGTGGACGACTTTCTTCATTTGACAAAACTTAATGCTGAACTATTACATCAGCTGGAAACTCTATTTAATTTGACGGAGTGAATGTCTCTAACTATTTGCTTCATATGCCTATACGTATAGACATACTTTGTATGTCTTTAATAAAAATAAAAATGGTAATCTTAACAAATAGGTTATATTTATCTATCAATAATTGGAGTAGCCAAGAACGGTTCTTGGGGTTCAACCCCGTCTTCCGAATTGAAATCCCCCCCCCCCCGCCGGCGGGGGGTTGAATTTTATGACTGATCTTTTGCTTTGATTTTGTTTATTTTGGGTAAGATTTTAATGTTAAACCATCACTTGTCCCAGCGCATCAAATAGGCTTTGTGTTTTGAAGTTAAACACCCCTCCTCTATAAAAAAAAATAATACAAATGACAGTCACCAAATTTTATTAGCATAGCCAAGGGGGATTTTGAGTTTAAAACCCCATCTGAATCTTTTTTTTTTATGATAAACCCCCTCTTCAATATAAGACTAAAGCATACAACAGTCACCAAATACTATGAGGATAGCCAAGAGGAGGTTTGCAAAACAAACTAAGCAAATAAAACCTGTATAATGTTTGATCAGATCAATGCTCCTTTCAAGTTCTTTAATCTAATAACAAACAAAGAAAAGTAAAATAAAATGGAATTTTTTTTTAAAGACATTGACCTATTATATCTAACATACAACTTGACTTTTAAAATCATATTCCTAACATTCTAACCCTAGACCTTTGTTTAATAGCGAAAAGTAAGAAATCTAAAGAAATGAACTTTATAAATAACTATAAAACTTTATAAAATAAACCTATCACAGTACTTGAAGCATGAAACTAAATAGTTCAATCCCACTAATTGAAAGTTTCCCCCTTTCAGATGATGATAATGTAAAGGTCATCTGTTTCTATGGCTCACGGTTAAAGAGGATGTCATGTAGCCAGCACAATGACCAACCGCCTTTACTTTTCCCCAACTAGAGTCAGGTTCTCATTAGAGCTGGGTGGAATCAGAGTTGCCCAAAAATCTCGAAATTAAAAATCTCAATCTTCGCCAAGTTCGGAAGAAAAGCGCTCAGCCACCACGCCTTACTACTAAACGTGAAACAAAATAAACCAATCAGATTTGTTTAAACAATATGTAAGCAATGTTGAAATTATTTTTAAGAGCAATTTTTATCTTAAAAATAATGTTCAGCAAAATAAACTTTTTTTTCCCGCTTTTAAAAATATATATAGATAATTAATTATTCGTAAATAATGTTTTTACTAAATTTTTTGAGCTTAAAATTTGAGGAAAGCTACGAATAAGATAAATGTATAGCAAGAAGGCTGATCTCCATTAACATTAAGGGTGTCTAGACATAAGGTTCAGGAGAAATTTGACTAGAAAGATGTTTCGAAGTAGGTCAGCGCTATCAAAGGTGTAATATCAGGGTCCATTGATAAACGTACAAAGTAGTCCAGTAATGGTGACGTAGGAGGTGAATAAAAGGCTATATATTGCATCAGTGGCGTAGCTATGTTGGGGAGGATGATGAGATGTTTATAATATTGACAAAGGGCCGCCATTTAAGTGTTTGAAATTGTTTTTACATTGAATTTCAAATATTATCTCATGTCCTGATGTCGAATGTCAAAATGCAAGGGACCCTAAAAGAGGTCAAGCCTCAGGGCCCCCAAACTATGGCAGATTCCTAGCTATGCCACTGTATTTCATGCAGTACCCAATTCATCAACTTTACCTTTGCTTCATGATTTGTTTTCTTTTTTGCCAATTTATTGATTTCTCTTTTTAAGTAATTGCCCCATTCCTCTATCTCACTGGCTAAATCAGATCTTTCTTCTTGACATTTTTGTATAAGATTCTCCAGCCTCATTTGATCTGTAAGTTTTTGTTGCAGAAAAATTACTCGTTTACTTAAACTTTGTAATTTTGTTTCCATTTTGTCGACTATTTGTAGAAGGTCCGTTTCTTCTGTAGAATGAAGAACTTTTAGAGTTTCCTTGTTGTTACAATTTAAAATATAGGGCTTACAACAATTTTTTTAAATTTTATTATCATGTATTTTAATATATTTTGTTGAAATAAAACCACTGAATGAAAGAAAAATCTTTAAAATATTACACAATTTTTCACTTAATTGTTCTAATGATATTTGTTTGTTCCTGGACATTTCTAATCTATTTCTTTATTCATAAACACTTCGTGGTAAATGATTTGGTTAATCTGCTACTATTATCTCAGTAGTAAGGAGTTGGAGCTATGCTGCTTCCATCAGCAGCCGTCCAGAGAACGCTAGGCTAGGTCTATCCATCAATTTTGGCCTGTCTTATATGTTTTCGATTTTGAAAAAGACACAGATTTGACTTTAAAAGAATGCATCAAAGTTCTCTTTCAGAAGACAAAAGCGTAGCCGTTATAGCCAAACCTAGCGACAACTACAGCGTGGCCAAGAGAGAAGAACCGTGTATTATGTGATATCCAGCGATCACTCTGCATACATGCTACAAATGTACGAAATGCTTATTATGTTGATATTAAATTTATGTTTTTACTATTTTTAAATAGAAAACGTATTTATTATAATTTACACTTCTGTAAGTATTTGTACTACTGCATTCATACCAAGCCTCTAATATATAGAATGAGAATATAACAAAAAAAAAACTTTTCAGCATTTTTATCTCTACGTGACTAAGAGAGATAATGAGGTAAGAAGATATTAAACAAAATTAATAGCGGATTTACCTCCTTTAGTGGCTGCTGAAAATGATACGTATGTACATTGACCAATTGAAAAAAACAACAGGATTTAATTCTTCACTTGTAGGTCAGTTGATATAAAAAAGAAATAGACCCTGATGTTTATGACCTACCATATAGTGTGTTACTGTACATTGTCTCATCAGTCTCTCCATCAAAGTTGTTATCATCCCAATGTTTATCTTGATGACCTACATAAATAAATACAAAGCAGACCTATGAAGATAGATGATATAGATATTCTAGTCGACCGGCGGCGTAGTAATTTAGCAGGGCCAGCTTAGATCACTGCAACCTATGCAACCGCAGTGGGCCCCGAAATTATATAGGCCCCACAATAATCCTATGTGTAATTATTAAATTAAACTATTTATAACTTATAACAGATTTCCCAATTTACAAGGAGCTCCTGGAAATATCCTGAAATTGCAAAATATACGAAAAAGTCCTGGAAATCTCAAGAAATTATTAAAATGTCTTGAAAACAATAAGAATCTCCTGAAATATATAGACAAAATTGTTATTTTGGGGTGCCATTCAATGTGGAAAACACCAATCCTACGCGCGATAAAAAAAACGGCATTATGCAATACTCGTAAATGTGGAATCTAGTGAAATAAGCGTCTCGCATCTCAAACTAACGAAGAATTACTTGAGGTGAACATCTCTCGTAGATAGATTGAAACGTTTGGTAATTCTTGCTATTGAGCATGATTTTATGTAGGAAACATACTTTGTATGATATACTGTTTGAATTCGCTACATGCAAGGTTCTTAAAATAATTCTGTATGTAGTAAAGAATGATAAAAATGCAAAGACGAATTTATTTTCTACTACAAACTATTAACTTTCACTTACTATTCGTGTCCCTAACCAAACCTGGCCAGGCGAAATCCATTTCGCAAAGGGCCCCACAATGGTTATGTCCGGCAATGCTATTTAGTGACGGCTGAATACTACTTGTTTCCCCCCCCCCTCTTTATTTTGTCACCACTAAAGTTACGTAGGGGAACTCTAATCAGAGTTGTAGAAATAAAAGACTGATCTTTTCTTTACTTCTTGGTGCACAAACTGTTAAGCCTTGAAGAGAATTATATATCGATATCTATATTTATATCTCTATATGTCTATCTGTCTATCTATCTATCTATCTATCTATCTATCTATCTCTCTATCTCTCTCTCCCTCTATCTATCTATTTATCTATCTATCTATCTATCTATCTATCTATCTATCTATCTATCTATCTATCTATCTATCTATCATAAACTACTAACAATCAATTGTATTATATTTAAGTCTAAAGATTAAGGATGAAAGCAGTGTTTCACATGACTACGAAACCCAATTGCGAACTGCATATTTTTGCCGTCTTTTGCCGCGTGTTTATTTATCTTCTCAGGGGCCGGCCTTAACATTTGCGGGATTTTATGCGAAACGGATTTCGCGGGGCCTGGTCTGTTTAGGATAATTAGTCAAAATTAAGATTCATTGCATTTTTTTCCTTTTTTACTATGTACAAAATCACGATCAAATTTTAAAAAATTATCGCTTTTGATTATTTAAAGAGATCGAGATAGATTTAGATCTATATTTATATGCCGGTGACCTTTATGGCAAAAGAAACCTATTGAACTTCCGATTAAGTTAAAATTCGCCCTATTATCAAAACTGTTGCTCTTACAAAAAGAGATCAGCTTCATAAAAAGAGGAATTATCTTTTTTAAAAAAGGATATTTGTATTTAATTTTAAAAAACATTATTTGTATCTATTAGTCTCCAATACTCTTATATAATTTGACCTGCTTTACCCTCCTTTCATTGTTTATATACGCCCACGCAGGGGTATGGTTACTATAAAGTATCTTTTTAGCATTGAGGTCCCAATAGAAATACAAGATCGAAGAACCTATTATTTTTATAGCAATTCATGTCGTGCGTGCTGTCCTTGAAAAAAATGTAATGGCTATATTTGTTCAGACACCAACTATTTCCGTATATGATTATTTGATGCGTTGATGCTACCCGTAAAGATTACTACTCTTAAAAATAATCTTTAAAATAATTAAGATATTAATAAAAGTATAATTCTAAATGTCTCAATTATGGTGGTGAGAAATGCAAAAGAAGTGTAGTTAAAAATATCAATATTGATTTAATTAAAGTAATTTATTACCAGTGTCGGAAACATCATTTGAATAACTTTCTGGGGCCGCCTCTGAGAGAAACACAACAAATGTTAGACCCTAGGACTTTTTATATTTTAAATTTTTGAAATAATTAAATCAGACATTAAAATTTGTGTAAACAGTCTTAAAAGCTATAACATATACCTGCCATTGTTAGATTTAGCTGTAGCTCCTAAATATGTTGTTGTTTTTTCTTATTAGTAAACTGAAATAAAGTATTTAATAATTAATAAGCTGCATACATATGTATAATGTTAGAACTTTGGTGGTGGTGCTGATAGGGGCAGTAGTGTGTGACCAGCCTAGTGGTGACGGGTGGCGACGGTCAACAGCGATAACTGGCGATGTTTCAAGAAACAACTAAAGAGATTATTAGGACAGAATATTAGGCATTCACGTCAGAAACAGTCATGTGATCAACTAGAAAAGATGAGTGACTTTCCGTAAGGTTGTAAAAACGTTTTTAAGTCCCCTATATAAGAGCGAAGGTGTCCGAATCAAGACTCTTCACGTTATCTTACAACTTTACAATTACGAGCCGAGTTCAAAGTCAAGAACCAGTTCAGTGTGAATTCGGTCTGGAACTGAGAATCAAGTACCTCTCGAGGTAGAGACGAAGAGCCGGTGGAGCTTGATTCAGAGCTACATTTTTTTATAAGGCAGAAGTGTTATCTACAGTCAAGCTTTTGTACAGTCAGTGTTACATTGTTGTCAATGGTACAGTATTGGCTGTTGATTTATTGGACATTAAAGTGTTACGTTACTTTGAAGCCCTAAGTTGTCAATTTCTTTGAATTGGTTGTGTCATTTGGTGCAGTTTGCAGAGAGCCTGGATAATGCGTGTCATTGCAATATATATTTTTACATGAAAATTCTTACTCAAGTTTGTCTTTAAAAGCAGCCCTTCAATAACATTTGTTTGGTAATTGCGAAAGTGGCCAAGTAGCTTGATTATACAAATTTTGAAAAATATAAAAGTAACCAACCATTAAACAATAGCTCGCCATTACACTTACTCTATAGTAACAATCTGAGATTTATTCATCGCCCCACAATCCAAGAAGAAATCCATATTTATGGTTGATTGTATTTCCAAAGTTGTACAAAACACGTCAATAAGTGTCGAACTTGTTTGGTCACGGATGGCGGAGGTACGAGATACTAAAATGTAGCGAGGGAAAATGTCAAGAATTCGTTTTGGCAAAGATGGCCAAAGTTCTTCAACACGCGGACGAAATGAATTCCCCACACTTTTATCACGGGCCGCATGACCACACTAAAAATAATTTGCTTGATGTTTTAAGTTTTTTTCCTTAACAAATTTCTAAATGCCCAATTTTGTCGCCAAAGGGCATACTACTGGTCACGGCATTGAAGTTCATATGTGATGCAATCATGTGTGACTCTTTTTGACATTTATATCACTGAAAACTGAGGTACTAAAAAGTGTTTGAAAAACATCGTGAAAAAACTTTTTTTTGGGGGGGAAGGGTGTTAGTTAAGTTTTGCGAGTAACATAGAATTCAACAAAAGACCTTGTAACATAAGATCTAGACAAGCTGGTCTCGTTTACATTAGGGCTAAAACAGATTTTCAAAATCCTTGAATCCCAATTTCAGGGTGTTTGTATGTGATGTAACTGTGTATGTGTTTCAGTAGTAGGTGATGTTAATATTTGCATCTATATTGTTATTGTTACAGTAGCTATGCTGAAGTGGAACCTTTCAGGAACCTTAAGCTACATATATTACCCGCGGCCCACAGATCTCGATTTGCGTATCACTTCAATAGTTAGTGATATAGTTAATTAGAGAAAATTATACACAATAATTCTGTTAGACCTATACGTTGTGTTGATGCTTATACGTCTTGTATTTATTTGATGTTTTTTCTGACTTCGACACAATTACTCTGGACATATCTGGGTTCCTTGTGCGGGTGTATTTCAATGCGACTAACCAACAGGACAGACGAAACTCACGAGTAACAAGTATAGAAACTGAGTCCAAAAACCATTGAACAATTCATATGAAGATTTAATTCAACAAAAGGCCACAGTCGATGTCTCTGTCAATAAATACGTCCTACACTTATGAAATCCTATCACCAACTGATTTTCTGTCTCTAGGTAGCCTCTAACCAAACTAAGTACTAACGTCACTATCGCGTTTCAAGTCCGTCAATTATGGTACGTCTTGATACAATCTAAAAATACTAACTAAATGTCTAACAAAGTAAAGCGAATGCTTGAATGTAAAACTATGACGAATGGCGCTATTATTAATATGTTTAGATTGTTTTCTTCTAATTCCCAAGATATTTATCGCATGTGGAAAATGTCGAAATATTTTTCGTTTCTATTGTTCATTTTTTTATGTTTGATGTTTGAAATGTATTTTACTTCTTACAATGTTGAATGCATGCTATTTGTAGAAAGAAAAACCCGAGCAAAACCGGGTAAAATTAAAGCTAGTATATTATTATATTCTGTAGGATGCAGTCAATCTTGGGGCCAATAGTTTCGATTAACATTCTATCTAGTTCAATGGAATTCCATGAAGACCCAACTGGTGTGTACAGCTCTAGGAAAGAACCAGAACACAGTTTCACGACATATTTCTAGCATAAAAAAAAAAAATCTTCGGGTTTTTCCAATATTATGTTTGCGAGAAATGTAGAATGTTATATTTAATATATATATATATATATATATTACTTTTAAAAATCTATATTTACTTTTAGTTTTACTTTATATTTTGTTGAAACATACCGGAGATGGAAAAAAAATTATTAAAAAAAAATTATATATATAAAGAATATAGAATATGTATCTAAATTTCTTTAATACAAATTATTCTATTGTACAGACTTAGATAGTAATCTGAAATGACAATAATTGAATTCTTATTCCTTATTAATGTAAGCGCACTATCAGTCAAAATGATCATGATGTGGGTTATTTCCAGATATATGCCGGTTAAAATGTGGTTTCAATTTACTGTTAATAATCATTTCCTATGTTTAAGGTTAAAATTATTAATTTTGTGTGTGTATAAAACACTCAAGACAATAAAAGAAGTAGTATTTATATATCATGAAATAACTATTTGTTGTCTAATTTTAATTCAACAAGTTTCACTTTCAATTTCTTAATAAATAAAAAAACAATGCGAGCAATAGAGAAGCAATATAAAGTTAATGTAAATTAATATTCACGTAATATTTGTAAGGGAAAAAAATGATTGTGTACTATATTGAAATATCATATTGTTGAATAATGTTCAAATATTGTTTACCTGATCGTAGAATTCTAAAATACTAACACAAAACTAACGTTATGTCAAATTGAGACTATCTGTGAAGTGTCATCCCCTCAACTATAGTTCATATGAGTTATTATTAGTTGCCCCCAAAAGGGGAAAAGCCGCTATTAGTTTTTTTGTTGTCTGTCTGGCTGTAGGTCTGTCCTGAAAAAACTATAAAGATATTGAAAATCCGATATTATGAAATTTTAGATCTCTCAACCTTTCTGTTGCAAAGGCTGCTTTTTTTTCTTTGATAGTCAATTTTGTTTTGATTTTTTAATTCATTGTACAAGAATTTATTTTTAAATAAAGGAGGTCGGTGAGATATGTCTTTATCATAGTCACAGACATTTGATGGATACCTATGACTTCATTTAGAATTAGCACATGTATTTAGTAAAATATTAATTTTTCCAAAACATTTGCTTTCATTGTTAGCATATAAAAGTGATTAATTTTTAAACGTGCTGTAATGACATCCAGTGGCGTCACTAGGATCGGTGTCACCCGGTGCTGTAGGCTCAGGGTGTCACCCCCCCCCCCCAACAATAGTCTCCAAACATTTCCCAATATTGTTACACAAATGTGAAATGAGTATCTATTCTATTTTAATTTTGATTGATTATGACATTTTATGCTTGGCTACTACTTATATAAAAATGTAAGTTTATTAAATAAGACTTTACAGAAAATGTTGTTTCTTTCTGTTTAACATGTTAACCTTATTCAAACTTTGATTACCATCTAAAATGTTTTAGAATTTACACCAAAAAATGTTTGCGGCCCCATTCGTCATTTCTTGGTGAAACTTTTTATCAGTGTTTCTGAACTTTAGAAACTCACTTTTTTTTCTTTCTTTTACATAGCATCATTCCTACTAGTAAGAAGTTGCAGGTTAAAAAATTAATTAATTAATACATTTTAAGAAGAGGTGGACGGGTTGTATTTTATGTGTGAGAAAAATTCTAGGCTAATACAGAGTGCTTCTCAACCTTTCTCCTCTGTTTTTTTTTTCTAGGCATTTTGCTTTATCGCTCCACCTTAGTCAGCTTTGGTAACTAAAAGGGGAAACTAATGAAGGCTCTAACTTTGGGTTTCAGAAGGCTTTTAAAAAAATAATGAAAATTAGAGTGCACTATTCATTCAAACTTAAAAGAAAAAGTCACAAGCCAAGCTAAGTCTAATAAAGAAGGAGTCAATACTGTTATCATGGGCGTAGCCAGGATTTTTCCGGGGGGGGGGGGCGGGGGGGCATTTTTTTTCTCCCCCCCCCCGCCCCCCTCCCCCCTCGCGAAAAAAAATATTTGTATATATGTATGTGTGTGTGTGTTCATAATCTTTATTACATTCTGACCCTTCATTCTTTCGGAAGACGTTTATTGTGCCCTAGAATAGGTTCTTCCTGTAGTTAGTGGAAAAATTGTTGACTCCCCGCCATTGCCAGCAAGGGGCTCTGGGGGAGCTCTAGGAGCTCACCCTAGCGCGGGGCGGAGGCCCACCGCCAAGCACTATTTCTGGCATAGAATGCTAACAAAATGGTATCTACAGTGCATTTTCCTGCTATTAAAAAGTCTTATTTCAAAAATTTATGTGCTATTTTTACTGACTGAGACCCTGTCGCGCATTTCGGCGCAGTTGCCGTCAAGCTGTTTCCACAAAAATCTGTCACTAGTAATTTCTGAAGCCTCTTACCATGAAAGTGTGGCGCCAAATTGTGCTAAAATGTCATCAAAACTCTTATTATTTATTTTGTCGGAGAACATGTCCCGCAAACTTATGCGACTCTCTGTCACAATCTTACTAAGGGGTCGACTCCCAGTTCGGCAAAGGATTTCTTTGATTTAGATCCGATCTCAATAACTGACTCCTTAAATCTGTCTTAGCCATCTTTGTTGAGCCAAATTTAGTGTTTTTCAATTTCGGCAGATGACTATTCACTGCACTTTATTAATGGAGCCCCGCCACTGGTAGAAATGTGTAACCTCTCTTGGATACGCTCTTGGAATTAGGTGACTGTAGTTTGCTTTAGATTTTATATCGAAAAGAGAAGTTTTATCGTCAAAATCATCTGTTGGAGGATTTAAACTAAAAATCTCAGGACTTTGTTGTTGTTTTTTAAATTCAAAACCCCATTTAGCTACGATCATAGAATTTGGTAACTGTAGTTTGCTTTAGAGTAATATTGAAGATAGAGGTTTTCCACCTCAAAACGCTCTGCAGGGGGATTTTAAACTCAAAACCATCTGGAGGAAAGGACTGACGCTGCGGCGCTTTTATTTTTTTTTTTGTCACAAAATAACGAATTTCTGAATTTTTGGCCTAAGAGAGACATTTGACTGGCTTCATATTATGTCATTGATTAATTACTATAACAAAAAAAAAACAAGATTGAGAGAATTTCTGGCCTAAGAAAGACATTTGACTGGGTTCATATTAGCTCATTGATTAATTACTATAACAAAAAAAAAAGATTACAAGGAGAGTTTGTGTTATCAAACAAACTCAAAGGCGGCCCCAGTCGGAGTCGGATCCTTGTCAGATCCACCTATTCGCAAGGAATATTCAAGACGATATTTAATTTTGATTGTCAAAAGTAATAATTTTTCAAAGATTCCTTTACCTCTGTAAAAAAAAATAATTTCTGCTTTACATGTTTTGGATGTTCGCTGGACTACGGAGGACGGATTATCATTCAATGTGTCTACTTTTGCCAAGTATTATTTTTCAAACTTGGTTGTCACCCCCAAAATGGGGTCGACTGGTGCGGACAGCACCCCTCACCCACACCCTAGTGACGCCACTGTTCCAAGATATATCTCAAGATTTTATTATTATCTTTTTCAATGTTTCTACTTTTGCCAAGTTATAATTTTTCCAACTTGGTTGTCACCCCCAAAATGGTGTAGACCCGTGCGGACCGCACCCTTGCCGCCCACCCCAATGACGCCACTGCTCCAGATACCTATTTCTTCCCAACAATTTCGTTTAATAGAATCAACATCTAGACAAGATCTAGATTTCTTAACTAGTCCTAGATATGATATCGATCTAGTTTAGATCTGAATCTAGACTCTTGAAGATTTAGATCTATCTAGATCTCAATCTAAAATCTAGATCTTGATCTGGAATCTAGACTAGGTCTAAAATGTTTGTAAAAAGGTTTAACATGTTTCGTATGTTTCTTCACAGTTGAAGATAGTTTACATCCTAGTCCAAACCTCCAACGGGACGACGAGGGATGTGCGCTTACGGGGTTTGAACACGAACCGCGCGACCAGGCAGCCATCCTATACTATGTTGAGATCTATACTAAATCGACTCTAGATAAAGATCCAGAAGTAAATCTATAGCCTAATCTAGACTAGAAACTAGACTACATCTAGAAATAAATAGAATCTAGATCTGCTAGATCTAGATCAATATTATGATCAGGATTTATATGCCTACTAATGGGTTATAGTGCACTTATGCTGTTCGCATCAGATTCTCTTTTTGATGTAATACTACTGCTTACAAAATAAATAAATCTGCACCCATAAGTTGTTAGAAAATAAACAATTTTCTTAATTGATTATAAGTGTAAATTTTGTTCAAATTGTTTACTACAATAAAATCTAAATCTAGAACTGTCTGGCCTCTATTTATTGTAATTTATATTGTTGTCAAGTGTATAGCCTAATTACGATATGTGAAAACTGCGCGGAATAATTTTTTTTTTAAACTTACAATTGAAACGAAGTTCGTATTAAAATTCTTTTTAAAAACAACATTTGAATCAGTATTCTATTAATGAATTAGTTAATAAATGGAAAATTTATTTTATAATGATCCATTGATACTTTTTTAAATCGTGACCTCAAATGCTTTTTTTTTTGTACCAATGCGCAAATCTATGAATGAAGCTTGATTATTAAAGAAGAAGCTTGTGAACTTTTAAATAAGACTTACTTTTCCTGAAGTTTTTCATTGAAGAGTGGTGTAATTTTTTGAAAAATATGCTTGCATATATAATTTAAAAAATTAGACAGTTTACTTTCGGAAAAGAAAAAAAGTAGCCGTTGAATCAGAACTCTTCTAGTTTCTAAGATCTAAACGGGACGGAAGGACAGACGGACAGACAGACCACATAAAACTAATAGCGTCTTTCCCCTTTCGGGGAATTTATCTAATTTTGTTAAGAGAATAAATCCTTTTAGTTTTTCTTTATTACAATGTAACATGTTATTAAGTGTAATAATTATATATTTTTAAAAATTAAGTGTACGCTAAATGAATATATGAAGATGGATCCCGGTCACTTCATCCAATATCACTTGATCCCCGGTCATTTCATCCTCGGCCACTTCATCCCCAGTCGTTTCATCCCCCGGTCTTTCATCCCCCAGTCATTTCATCCCCTGGTCATTTCATCCCCTGGTCATTTAAACCCCTGTTATTTTTATCCTCTGATCATTTTATCCAACAAATAGTCATTGTAAAAATCGTGAAATGAGGAATATTTAATACAATCATTTTTTTATTTAAATGGCAAAAACTGTAACGTACATTAGATAAGAATAAAACTTGCCATTAAAAGCTATACAAATTTAACAGGTATAAATATAGAGTAATGTAAACAAGTGTTTTTGTGTTCATCTACATCAGTAAGATAGATTGGCTATTGATTGTAAGTACAGAAGACGATCCATCGACTCATATTATATTGAACAATATTTGTTATTCTCTTAAATGGAATTAAAACTTATATAGGCGACATGATATGCTGAGGATAGGTGAAATCAGCCGATATTAGAACAAAAATAGTTAAAAAAACTTATTTCAAGGCTAAAAATGACGCGTCCAATTTCAAGAGAGAGCGATTGAAAAATAAAAGAAAGTGAAACATGGTCGTACTTTCACCACACCTTTTCCTTTGATGATAAGTTATCAGCGGCACCGTCATAATTATTGTAATCACACTTCTATCTCTCAAAAGATTTTCACTGCTTCCACCACACCTTGACGTTTGATCATTACGTCGTGCGCTAATAGTATTATAATATTACATCCCCCACATCCAATAGTAGCGCTATAGAGCTAGAGAGGAGGATCCTAGCAATGGAATTGAGATGCTACAGAAGGATCCTAGTGTGACAAGTCAAAAACTCGCTGTCAGAGTCACTCAAATTTATCACAGCATTAATTATTATTTTTCATTATTTATTTATTTTATTTTAATTATTTCCCCATCCTTCCCCTAAATTCTTCACCCGCACCACCTTTTCCCCTCCAAGCTAGACTTAGTTGACCACCTTGGAGATAGCTAAGGCGCGTCCTTTCATTTATCTGCCCTTGATCGGGGAAAGGTAAACACACAATCTCTTTTGTCTTACCCGCCGGATGTCTGTCTGACCCCCCCCCCTTTTTTTCCCGCGTCTCTCTTTGATCTTGGAGATTACTCGAGTCAAAACACGCCCATTGACCTTCCAAGGTGCGACTGTTGTCGTGTAAGATAATTCTTAGCCTAGGACATTTCCTGTTTCCGCCCGCCTTTTCCAGGCTTATATAAAGTAAATTAAATCAGGCCAGACTCTCTTTCATTTCTCATTCGAGCTGAGCTATCGAGTCTGGACTGCTTCATTTATTCTTTTTCCTAGAGGAATACCTGGTGCCTCCCTCAGGTGTCTGCCTATTTATTTGCTAGTTGCTGTTTAGTGTCCACTCGACCCTACTCAACTATTTACTTGCCCATTTGTTTGGAGCACTCCTGTCCACTTGCTATTGAGTATCATCTACTGCCTACGTGGATCTACTCAACTCTACTACTTGGCACTATCGGCCTTGCCCTCCTATTCGACAGCCCAACTGTCAACTTGTTAGGTGCGACGTCCCTATAGACCCAGATCTGTGTGAGACGTCATAGCTACGCCAACCCTCTGCAACTCACTGGACATATCCTGTCAACTACGCTGCCCACGGCAGATCAGCTCTGCCCGCAGTAACCTTGTGCCCATGGTAGCCGGCCACCCTCCCTACTGTGCCCACTACAGATATCAGAACTTTGGATTGAGACTCCACGAGAACTGAATCACCGGCGTCCCTCTATCCGCTAGAGCGCCACCTCCAGCTGCAGAACCTCAAGCCAGGACACAGCCAGCTGCGACATCAACAGGAAAATCAGCTAAGTCAGAGGACAAAGTGACATACTCTTTTATTAGGTGCAAGAGTGATGATTAAACATAGTATTCACTAGAGATAGATGCAAACCCTCCCCCTTTTTATTATTATCTGTAAATATTTATGTAAATAAATATTCTTCATTTTAACTTAGTATCTTTCTTTCATTGCTTGTCACGTTGCGTGCCTGCTTCCGATTTATATGCTGACGGGTTGGGGTGTGATAGCTTTAAATATAATCATCCCCTAGACATAAAACGCGCCAAACACACATCACATTTCACCACCTGTCACAAACATGTCAAAAAATATCAAAATCATATTTATATATTAGATGAAATGAGGGCTTAAAGTCAAAGACATAACAGCACAAAAAGATAAATATTTAATTGGGGATGAATTGACTGGAGCATGAAGTGACCGGGGATGAAGTGACCAGTCACCCCCCGCCCCTGGGTGGTGCAACCCGGTGTGGAACGTACCCCTTCGCACCTGCCTAGTGACGCCACTAATGACAGTCTAAACGTTTATGGCGTCAATCTAGATCTAAGTTTATTATTAATTAGAATTTTAAAAATTATTTAACAACTAACATTACACAACTGTTAAGACCATTTATCTGTTTCCAGACTTTATCTTGAATTTTATGGACTGACCATTCTGAATTATTGTAGCTGTTGTCATGAAATTTTATGGACTGACTATTCTGAATTATTGTATCTGTTGTAATGAAATTTTATGGACTGACCATTCTGAATTATTGTAGCTGTTGTAATGAAATTTTATGGACTGACCATTCTGAATTATTGTATCTGTTGTAATGAAATTTTAGAGCCGGCTCGACTTCTCGTTCCTTCTCTCTCTCTCTCTTCGCGCTCTCTTGTCTCTTGTCTCTCTTTCTCTTTCTCTCTTCGCGCTCTCTTGTCTCTCTCTCTCTCTCTCTTCGCGTTCTCTTGTCTCTTGTCTCTCTCTCTCTCATTCTCTTTCTCTCTTCGCGCTCTTTCCAACATATATATATATATATATTGTTAGGCACTTAGTTTATAGTATTAGTTATTTAGCGACGCACCATAGAAGACGTATATTGAACGGGTCTAGTGACTTTTGGAATATTTTGGGTTAGAGACTGGAAAATCAGTTAGCAATAGGATTCTCTTGGATAAAGACGTTTTTTATTTGACAGAGACTCTGAGTGTGGCCTTTTAGTGGATTAAACTTATTATTCATTGTTCGTCAAAGTTGACCACATCTTTTCACAAGTTAAATTCAATGTGTGTTATCTTTGTGCTGCTGTTCAACTACATTGAATACACCCGAACATGAAACCCAAATGCTTGCTGAGTAATTGATTGAAATCTAACAAACATCTACAGTTGCCTTCAGTACAGGATAAACATCCATCACAATATATATATATATATATATATATATATATATATATATATATATATATATATATATATATATATATATATATATATATATATATATATATATATATATATATATATATGCGTTATCACATTGAATATAATGAATAAAGGCAGGTGCAGCAGACGACAAGTTTTAGAAGGCAAATATATCCTGTCCAATCTAGCCACAAATGTACACATCAATATCCTAAGATATACGTACATTTCCATGTTTAGAACAAAATAAACTTTCTCAAAGTGCATACCACAGAAAAGAATTACAAGTACCCCCTTACTATCATGAGGCCAAAAAATAGCTGCGGTTTTCACCTCGTGGTCAGTTACAGACCTATAACTTTCCCCGTGAAAATAGCACAAGATAGTCAAATGATTACAAAGTCACTTCATGTCACAGTGAGTCTCAAACGAGTATTATTAATGTCAGCCAGATTTAATGCAAGGGGAAGGAAGGAAAACAACCATCATCCAGTGCTATGCACCAACAAATGCAGCACCAGAAGAAGAGAAAAAAGAATTTTATAACGCTCTACAATCAGTACTAGAAAAAACACTAAAAATGATATCAAGCTTATTATGGGTGACATGAACGCTAAAGTAGGTACAAACAATGCTGGAAAGGAGCTCTAGATGGGTAAACATGGTGCAGGCACAAGCAATGAAAATGGGGACTTATTAGCTGACTTCTGCGCATTCAATGATCTTTTCTTAGGAGGAACCATCTTTCCACACAAAACTATACACTAGACAACATGGACCTCGCCTGATAGTAAAACGGAAAACCAAATTGACAATTTTGCCATACCTCGGAAATGGAGAAGTCTCCTTGATGTTAGGGTGAGACGAGGAGCAGATGTAGCTTCTGATCATCATCTGCTAATAGCAACAGTGAGGTTCAAACTTAAATCCTTTAAGGATTTTTCAGACAGACCACACTACAAATTCAACACTCAGTACTTAAAGAGCGATTAAAAAAAAAGGTACTCTTTAATTGTGAGGTTAAAAATAAATTTGAAGTACTTGCTGGACTAGTGACAGATGAAACCTTTGAGCAGCACTGCCTCACTCTCCAAGAGATATGGAAAAGCACATGTACAGACGTCCTAGGCAGGAAAACGAAACAACACAAGCAATGGCTGTCTGCGGAGACGTGGGCCAAAATCTAGGAACGGAAGGAGCTAAAAGAAAAGATAAACCAATGCCAGAATGAAAAACAAAAAGCTAATCTTAGAACCCAGTATGGTGCAGTAAACAAGTCTATAAGAAAGAATGCAAGAGATGACAAAAAATGCTTCCTTCATGAAATGACAGTCGATGCAGAAAAGGCAGCAGAACAAAAGGACATGAAAAGGTTGTACGAAATAACAAGAACCTTAGCAGGAAGAAATACCAACACCAACAAGCCAGTGAAAGACAAACAAGGAAATATCATCACCAGTGATGTTGGACAGAATGATTCCGAACATTCTCCCAACAACAGAAGAAATAGATGTTAACACGGGTCTTCCTACTAAAGGGGAGATCATCAAGGCCATCAAGAATGCAAAAAAAAAGGGAAAAGCGCCAGGCCAAGATGGTATACCAGTAGAGGCTTTAAAAGCAGACCCCAAAATATCAGCTGAAATGCTGCATCCACTGCTATGCAAAATTTGGGAGCAAGAAAATGTCCATAAAATCTGGAAACTGGGCTACCTAATTAAATTACCCAAAAAAGGTGACGTAACTCAATGCAACAACTGGCGAGGAATCATGTTACTGTCAACCCTCAGCAAGTTCTTAACTAGGATAATATTGGAACGCCTAAAAGATACCATAGACAAAAGACTAAGACCAGAAAAGGCTGGATTACGTAAAGAAAAATCATGCACTGACCACATTGCTACACTACGTATTATCATAGAACAATCTATCGAGTGGCAATCTCCTCTGTATATGACCTTTGTTGTTTGAGAAAGCTTTCGACAGTATTGACAGAGACGTAATCTAGAGACTGATGAATCACTACGGAATTCTAACAAAAGTCACCAATATCATTAAACAGTTATATATGATGACTCATCATGCCAAGTAATACACAAGGGTAAGCTGACCAACCCTTTTTAAGTAAAAACAGGAGTAAGACAGGGATGTATGCTTTCGCCCTTGATATTTTTGCTGGTGATTGATTGGGTCATGAGACAGACAGTTTTAGATAATAAAAGCGACATACAATGGACACTAACACAACATTTAGAGGACCTGGATTTCGCCGTTGACATTTGCCTCCTTTCCCATACACAACAAAATGTTCAGACTAAACTCACCAGACTCTCAGAAATAGCGAAAAAGACTGGACTTTTAATCAACAAAAAGAAAACTGAAGTTATGAGGATCAACAACAGACAAGAGAACCCAATCATGCTACAGGGAGAGAACATCCTTGATATGGACCACTTCACTTGTCTGGGAAGTAGAGTTGGTAAAGACGGCGGAGCTGATGATGATATACTAATTCGGATCAATAAAGCTAGGTTTGCCTTTTCAACTCTTCAAACTATCTGGCCCTCTAAGGCATTATCTCTACACAACAAGATACGAATCTATAATACAAACGTTAAGTCTGTCCTTCTATACGGTTCAGAAATTTGGAGAGTTACTAAAACAAATATGGAAAAGCTCCAGAACTTTGTTAACAGATACCTACGCCGGATATTAGGAATTAGGTGGCCAGAAAAGATAACTACTATTGATTTGTGGGAGAGAACTAGACAAAAGCCCATAGCCCAAGACATCACAAAACGAAAATGGAGCTGGATATGACAAACCCTGCGAAAACCAGCTACCAATGTTGCAAGGCAGGCACTTGACTGGAACCCACAAGGAAAGAGAAAAGTGGGCAGACCCAAGCAAACATGGAAGAGGTCAGTCATCAGTGAAGCTGAGGGTACTGGAATGACATGGGAGCAGATGAAGAAAGCTGCTCAGAACCGATTTCGGTGGAGAGGTGTGGTTGCGGCCCTACGCTCCCCTGGGAGTGCACAGGATTAAGTCAAGTCAAGCCCTTACTTCCCTGAGGCCAAAAAATAGCTGCGGTTTTCACTTCGTGGTCAGTTACAGACCTATAACTTTCCTCTTGAAAATAGCACAAAATAGTCAAATGATTACAAAGTCACTTCATGTCACAGTGAGTCTCAAACGAGTATGTGACAACTTCCCCCCCCCCTTTAAAAAGTTCTGGATTCGCTAGCGATATAACATCTCGGTTATTTTTAAGCAGTTTAATACATCAACTTCATTTTGTGAGGAATTTTTAATCTTTTTACAAAGCTTATATCAACTCTGTCTGTCTGTCTGGTCACAGTGTGGACACGTTAGTTCTCTAACACCTATTTTGCAGATGAAATATAAACTTTGCACAATGATTCATTGGCGCAGGCAAGACATGAATCAATTCCAAAACGAATACTAGTAAGCACAAAGTTAACTCGTGTTGATTGTTATGGAAATTATACACCATATTGGTTATCTTTCTTATGTTAACATATGCTTGAAACTCGTCTGTGAGAATATATTCACAAAATGTTAGAGACGTTTGTTGTCTAGTCATACCCGGGCTTGCTGCTCTGCCTAATAGTGGCGCACTGGTGACAGGGGACGACTAGGCCAAAGACAAGCGAAACAAGGCTCCTGAGGGAGTGCCAAAGAGGTTGCGAGAGCATCCTCATTGCACTGTGCAGGGATGTAAAAGGGCTCCCGCAGCGATCTGTCAACGTCCAGGCGCCATCCCTCAAGAAGCCGTTATATAAATGGCGTGTCCCGCACGTCTCTAGTCCGGAGTCCGCAGTATCCGTTTCCATTGGAAGAAATCAAAATCAAGGTTTAACCCAGATTCTCACCCCCCCCCCTCATCCGACAGAATGTCGAGAAGGAGGAACTCGACCCCATTTTAGGCCGGTGGAATGGAGCTCTCCTTCTCTTTTGTTGGTTCCAAGTGCGGAGCACAACTCTACTAGACAATTACAGATGTCTAGTCATATCAAAGCCTTACTAAGCGGACATGGTTTTCGACTCGATTGTGTTCCTATAGGTTTAGAAACAAAACACACAGGCAGCATACAATGGAAAAAAAAAGGAAATGCTTTATTTTAAAAATAATTAATGCAACAAATGTAAAAGAGAAAATGATTAACCTAAAGTAACATAAATATATATATATATATATATATATGAAGACATGGGTGTAGCCAAGGGGGATAGGGGTTCACCCCCCTACCCCAAAATGACGGAAATTAGTGACTGATTTTTTGCATGGATTCTGTTTATTTTAGGTGAAATTGTAATATACTACTGCATCACTTGCCCCAGCGCAGCCAAGTGGATTTTGAGTTTAAAACCCCCTACCATGGGTTTTTGCTGTCAAATCCTCCTCTTCTATAAAACAAAACAAAACAAAAAGAATGCAAACGACAATCCCCAAATTCCAAGAGCATAGCTAATGAAGCCTTTGATTTTAAAACCCCTCCGAAATTTACGAATTACCCTTCTCTTCAATATAAGACTATACATATATCAGTCACCAGATTCTGTGAGCGTAGGCAAGAGGGTTTTTTTTGTGTTTAAAACTACCCTCCAGCTGGGTTTAGAGCTTAAAACCAGCTCTTCAGTATAAAAAAGAAAACTACACACTCAAAAAATTATATGAGTGTAGCCAAAGGGTTTTTGGGTTTAAACCCCCTTTCAGTGGTGTTTAGCGCTAAAAAAAATACCTCTTCAATATAAAAAAGTAACAAACTACGCACTCAAAATATTATGAGCGTAGCCAAAGGGGTTTTGAGTTTAAAAGCCTCTTCAGCGAAATTTGAATCTAAAAAATACCTCTACAATAAAATTAAAAGCAAATTAATCATTCGAAAATATATGAGCGTAGCCAAAGTGGTTTTGAGTTTAAACCCCCCTTCAGCGGGGTTGGAAGCTAAAGTCAAGGGGGAGGGTTGAGTTTAACCCCCCCTCCTCCAGAAGGCTTTTTTAAAGTTTAAAACCCCTCCTGATGGTTTTGAGTCACCAAATTCTATGAGCTTAATTTTGAGTTTAAACCCCTTTTCACCGGCATTAAGCTAAAAAATACCTCTTCAATATAAAACAGCAAATTACACACTCAAAAGTCTATGAGCATAGCCAAAGTGGTTTTGAGTTTAATCATCCCCCCCTTTCAGCGGGGTTGGAAGCTAAAGCATACGGGGTTTTAAGTTTAAACCCCCTCCTCCAGAAGGCTTTTTTTAAAAGTTTAAACCCCCCTCCTGATGGTTTTGAGTCACCAAATTCTTTGAGCGTAGCTAGGGGTTTTGAATTTTAAAAAAATTTTAAAACCCCCCAACAGATGATTTTGACGATAAAACGTTCCTTTTCGCTATAAAATCTAAGACTAACTACAGTCAACTAATTCCAAGATCTTAGCCATGTTTACAAGTCTATGGGCTCCATCATCTGCAGAAATGTAAAAAAGACGAAATGTGGCTCAACAAAGATGGCTAATTCGGATTTTAGGAGTCAGTTATAGAGATCGGGTCTCAATCAAGGAAACCCCATGCAGAACTGGGAGTCGACCCTTAGTAAGGTTGTGACAGAGCGTCCCCTGAGGTTTGCTTGACATGTTCTCCGACAAAATTAATTACGCATAATTAGAGTTGTGTTGACATGAGGCCATTACGAGGAAAGCGTAAACAGGGACATCCTAGAACAACTTGATGCCACACTTTCATTGAGATCCTCAGATCAGGTGGGAACAGGCTTCAGGCATAGCTAATGACAGACTTTTGTGCAAGCATCTTGCCGCCAAATGCGCTGAACGGCGCGGGAGGATTTAAGTCAGTAAGAATAGCACATAAGGTTTTTTAAATAAAACTTTTTAATAGCAGGATAATGCACTGTAGATAACTCAGAATATGTATTTTGTAGGCTTTCAATACGGGAAATAGTGCTTGCTGGCAAGAGCAGGTAGTTTACAATTTTTCCATTAACTCCAGGAAGAACCTAAAGAATGAACCTAAAGTACCTAAAGAATGAATGTCAGAATGTAATAAAGATTAATTACGTGTGTGTGTACACATACACATACTCTCTTGCGGACACACACACACACACGCATAAAAACATCCCCGGAAACAAAATCGTGGCTACGCCCATGGTAGCAACTATAAATAAAACACTGAACCATAATCTTCAAATACAAAAACAAAATCTAATAAAATACTCCAGACTTCTTTGCTGTTAATTGCGAGGAGTCTACAATTTATTCACGAAGTCCAGGAAGAACCTATTCTAGGGTACAATAAACGTCTTCCGAAAGATTGAAGGGTCAGAATGTAATAAAGATTAATTACGTACACACACAGACGCACGCACTCACGCACACACAAATCACATACACACACACACATGTATATACCCCCCCCCCAAACCACGAAAAAAAAAACTGGCTACGCCCATGTATAAGATATGTGTAAAGTTCGAATCATCATAGAACATATGGTATGACTGCCTTATTGTTTTTAAAACTTAACTCTAAATGTTCCTGTGATTAGTTCTCCTATTAGATGCTTATTCTCAGCCTTAGTGCTGTAAACAGTTTAAGTCCGTTAGGCTATCAGCGTTGGTAGGAGTCAGCTTGGAAAACTCCCAAGTGAGATTTGAATGGTCCAGTCGCTGCCCTCGTGAAGGGTGGGGAATGTAGCGGGGACGTCGCTCAACTCGAACGATGAAAAGGTAAGACTGCAGAAGCTAAAAATAAACTCCCATTGTATACTAAGTGTTTGTTATTGTTCCTGGTGCTGTAACAAGCGCTGATGTAGCTGGAGTCATTAGCAGGAATAGAAACAGGAACAGGAATGTGTACGGCATTAAGGTGTGCTAACAGGAATAGTAGGAACCAGTCGGAGTCTTAGGGCAATCATGCGGAGTCCAAATAAATCAAATAAGGAATACTGGAGAACAATAAATAGAATCTGTGAATGGACGCTACTCAAGGTTCTACAGAAAATGCAGCAACTGAACACTTATATGCCGCTAGGGATTTGACCGGAAAACATGTGATGCATCCGTTACGTCATAGGTCAAAATAAACAAACTGATAGTCAGATCAGATAAGCACCTCTCACCTGATTGCCAAAAAGGTCGTAAGAACACGTGTCCACAGGTCATGCGTGACGAATCCAGTCGTCTGGAAAGTTGGTACACATTTTATGGTGTAATTAGTTGCTCGAATCTACGTATTAAAAAATCTATCGATAATGAATCCTGTAATACTTGTGGCAAGGTCAATACATCTACCTTCTTGCTCGGAAATTTAGGCCTAGAGATTAAGAATAGTTCACATCTGGTTAATGTTTGCAATGAATACAAAAAACTTCTTTTTGAGCAGATCTTTCTTGAAGCGTTTTCTTCCAAAATGAACAGTGTGTCGGTCTTGGTCAGGAAGTTTGTCTCTACACATTCTCTTGCATAACTCTTGTTTTTTAACAGGCAGTATTTGAATAAAGTGACTTGAGTTGTCTCCCTCTTACCCTCTGTGAAAGTAGTGCGATGTATGTACACATCGTCTGGAGAAAGTTTTCTTTGCTTCCATTGATGAAGAGATAGTTCAAAAAGGTCACACTCATTTGTGGTAGGTAATTTAATAAAGAATTCACTTATATCCTTGTTTGAGAACTCTTCAAATGTAGCACCGTTCTCTAATAAGGTTTTGACCGCTGGTACATTGATGGCTGTATTTTTCAGAAGAACTAAGATTATGTAAAGAGATGTATTCCCTTCTTTGTCCTTGATGTTCACGTCTGCGCCGCTCTGTACGAGTTGGATCAATGTTTTATAGTCTTGAGACTTAGCCGCAGACGTTAAACAAGAAGTAGCCATCCCAGAATTGAAATAAATGTAAAATCAGTTTCTGCATTGAAATGGCATTTGAAAAAAAAAGTTTCATCAATTAAAAAAACAAAGAGTCTTATCATTTTTCTGAATGTTGAAGATATTTATTGTTCTTATAAAGTTCATACTCCTATGAAATGTCTGCCATTGACAGTAATGTCGTCTTTTCATTACTTAAACTCTATTCAACTTACTTAATAGATGCATAACTAATTGTAAACATTTACTTTCACTTGTATAGTACCAGAATTTCCTACTAAAATAATTGTCACAGCCTTATTGAAACGTTACAAGAACACATGTACTTGTTCTAATCAATGGTAGAGAATGTCATTGATCTCTAAAAACGCAGCCTTATCAATAGATCTATGGGAGTAAGACTTAAAAATAGAGTTTTCTTGGAATACATTAATTGTGGGTTTGAACTCACTGCCCTGAAAGTTTGCTGACTCTCTACAAACATAAAAGAAATGTAGAAAGAAATCTGTTATCTACCTGGTATAAGTATAGGTTTTTAATTTAACTGGTTTTCAAATAGGTCACACCTAAATTGTGTGAAGTTAGTTCAATACAGGCTTAGCGTGTGCGAATCTGTGAAGACGTGTAAGACGTGTAACTTTATGACTTACAATCACGACTAAGTGGCAGTAAATACGAAAATCTAATGTCTGATAAAGTCTTTGATGAGACCATTCAAGTATTTACGAACCGTCATAGTCTTTCCCTTCGCACAGGATCAGTGCCAGTTATAACGTTAGGAAATCCTAAACTTCAACAGGACACAGCTTTACAAACTCAGTAACAATCTACAACTTTGAATATTAACAACACCTCGTCTTTGTGCCCAGATGTAGGGGAAATAGAATATTTCTGTATTTTAGAACAAACGTAAAAAAAGTCTACTATATATATATAGCTTTTGTCAACTGTTAGTTCTCTTTATGTCCGTGTGTTAGTGCTGTCGTAGGCTTTGTTAGAGATCTTGTGTTGGAGAATGAGGAAGGTATAACATGGTTCAATCATTTGAATGACCAAGACCCTAAGACTACTTGTAGACTTGGTTCCAGTAAGAACCTTCCCGGTTGAAAAGTCATTGACATTCGTCTTGGTCTCGGGAGTAACAAAATCTCTCTGAAACACTCAAAGTACACGCCAATTGGGAAATGTTCTAAACTGAGCTAGAACAGCCTGTTCTTCTGGATTAGAAAGATAGATTGAGAGAGAGAGAGAGAGATTCTTATACTGCACTAGGTTAGAGCGAAGATGCGGCCAATAATATGTTTTGTATAATCGCAAGATGCTACTCACAATGAAGGCTTAACTGCTCCGTCTCTACTCCCCCCCCCCCATGAAGAAACAAATTGTGCGCCACTGGATAAGAGCTACTTATGAATTAACGCTTTTAAATATTCTCTTTCTGTCTCTCTTTCTCTGTATCTCTCTTCTTTTTATAATTTGTCACTAAGCAAGTAAACAGTTTTACAATACATTTGTATTTCTTCAAAAATGGGAGACAATAACATTTTCAATGAACGTGTATGTGTTTTCAAAGTTATTTCCCCTGTACTGAAAGCTGTAAAATTATTACTTGCTTGTTATAATGTTACCATTAGAAAACATAATTTATCAATTTTGCATGTCGATCTAACAAGAGATAGTATCTTTTTTTTCCCCCACTTTCTGGCGTCAGAAATTACAACAGCTTCTCAAATCAGAATTCACATTGAAGGATGGAATTTGTTAAAACAGCACTTTATCTCAATTCCTTAAAAAATAAACATTAATTAGCCATATTCTTTAACATATTTTCTGTAAGAGACATGATAATCTATATCAACTAATTCAGACAAAATCATGTAAACAGCTGTATGTAACAAGATATTCCTCACCCATCAAAGATTATTTCCACACAAATTGTCCTTGTATGTCAACATACACATCTAGCAGTATATCCATATGTTTATTTTCAGGTAACAGCTGTGAATGTAATGTAGGCATGGGCGTAGCCAGGGGGGGGTTCTTGGGGTTCAAACCCCCCCCGAAATGAAATCCCCCCCGCAGGGGAGGGGGGGGGACGGAATTAAGTGACTGAATTTTGCTTTCATTTTGTTTATTTTAGGTGAGATTTTAATACTAAATCATCACTTACCATAGCACAGCCGAGGCAGTTTTGAGTTTAAATCCCCCTACCAGGGGGTTTTGAGATTTAAAAAACCACTATCAGGGGGTTTTGAGATACAAATCCCTCTACCATGGGGCTTTGAGTTTAAAACCCCCTACAGGGGGTTTTGAATTTTAAACCCCCTACCAGAGGTTTTTGCAGTTAAATCCCCCTCTTCTATAAAACAAAACAAAAAAATGCAAACAACAATCCCCAAATTCCAACAGCACAGTTGAGGAAGATTTTGATTTAAAAAACCCATCCAAAATTTACGATAACCCCATCTTCAATAGAAAAAAAGCACATTACACACTAAAAATTCTATGAGCGTAGCCAAAGGGGTTTTGAGTTTAACCCCCCTCCCCCTTCCAGTTGGGGTTTGAAGCTAAAAAGTACCTCTTCAATATAAAAAAAAAGCAAATTACACACTATAAAATCTATGAACGTAGCCAAAGGGGTTTTGAGTTTAAATCCCCCTCCTCCAGATGGCTTTTTCTTTAAAGTTTAAAACCCCTCCAGATGGTTTTGAGTTTAAAATTCCCCTACAGAGCGTTAGAGTTGAAAACCTCTCTTTTCAATATTATTTTAAAGCAAACTACAGTCACCAAATTCTATGATCGTAGCTAAACGGGTTTTGAATTAAAAACAAAACAAACAAAAAACCAGAGATTTTTTAGTTTAAAACCCCTCAACAGATGATTTGACGAAAAAACTTTCCTTTTCGATATAAACTCTAAAGCGAAATACAGGCATGTAATTCCAAGAACGTAGTCAAGAAAGGTTACAAATTTCTACCAGTGGCTTGGGTTCCATTAATTAAGTGTGAATAGTCTTCTGCCGAAATTGAAAATCATTAAATGTGTCTCAACAAAGATGGCTAAGACAGATTTTAGGAGTCAGTCATAGAGATCGGGTCTAAATCAAAGAAATCATATGCCGAACTGGGAGTCGAATCCTTAGTAAGGTTGTGACAGAGCGTCGCATGAGGTTTTGAGGGACATGTTTTCCGACAAAATGAATTACGCAAAATAAGAGTTGCGGAAACAGCTTGCCGGAAAATGCGCCTAACGGCGCGAGAGGGTCTAAGTCAGTAAGAATAGCACATTAAGTTTTTGAAATAAAACTTTTTAATAGCAAGATAATGCACTGTAGATACCTCAGAATATGCATTTTGTAGGCTTTCAATACCAGAAATAGTGCTGGGCGGCGGGGCTTCGCCCCGCGCTGGGGGAGCGCTGCGAACTCCCCCAGAACCCCTTGCTAACAAGGGCGGGGAGTATACAATAAACAATAAACGTCTTCCGAAAAGGTCAGAATGTAATAAAGATTAATTATGTACACACACACACACATATATATTTTTTTTCCGCCGGGGGGGGGTAGGTAAGGGGGGGGGAAATCCCCCCCCCCCAAAACCCTCCCCGAAAAAAAATCCTGGCTACGCCCATGAATGTAGGTGTGACTCTATGAAGTACCCGCTAGGACAGACGACCAATTGAGTTTATTATCTATAAGATCTAATATTACCTTGCACATTTGTCATGGACTCAAAAAGGACACTACGTGGAAACTGGAAACATGACACATTTTTGGAAAACGGCTGTAACGATTTTCTCAGAAATTGGACAGTTCATGAATATCTCTTATAAATAATTGCCTAATTTTCATCTTAAAATTAAATTTACATTTTATTTTCTTTATTTAAATCGGATTAGTGTGAACTCATGCACTCGACTGGAATATTTATTGTTTTTTTTTTTTAATTCAGTAAAAAGTTTTCCATAATATATAAATAGACGGACATGAACATTATAATCACAGTCTTATGGTAAAAAAGATCAAAGCACAACCTTAAATAACAAACAAATATGTTTATGCAGAGCTGACTGCAAAGTTTTATTGTAATAATGAAGAACTATAGGAAATAAATACAATGGCACACAACAGACAACCAGCAGCCTCACAAAGGAGGCTATTAAACAACTTGTACAATACATCTCGTCAGAACTTCACGACACCTTCAAGAACCGTGTGAGTCTCATCGCACTTGGGCACCGTGTTGAGAAATCTATTCTCTGAAAACATGGACAAGTAAAGCGGCAGTTCGTTGCAGAGTTCCCATGTCTCCGTACAGGACCAACTCGCCATGTCTCCGTACAGGACCAACTCGTCATGTCTCCGTACAGGACCAACTCGCCATGTCTCCGTACAGGACCAACTCGTCATGTCTCCGTACAGGACCAACTCGTCATGTCTCCGTACAGGACCAACTCGTCATGTCTCCGTACAGGACCAACTCGTCATGTCTCCGTACAGGACCAACTCGCCATGTCTCCGTACAGGACCAACTCGTCATGTCTCCGTACAGGACCAACTCGCCATGTCTCCGTACAGGACCAACTCGTCATGTCTCCGTACAGGACCAACTCGTCATGTCTCCGTACAGGACCAACTCGTCATGTCTCCGTACAGGACCAACTCGTCATGTCTCCGTACAGGACCAACTCGTCATGCGTTCCAGTTTCGTTTTCACTCAAATGGTGATTTTTTTGGGGTGTAGTGTTGCGCACTCGTAAAGGATGTGGTTAACCGTTTCGACATCGTCCTGGCAGTGTCTGCAGCGTGAATCGAAATTTGGTTTAAATTTAGTAAAATAGGCACCAATTGGACAGTGTCCTGTTCTGTACTTAGCGATTGTCACCTGTTCCTCCCTGTTCAGCCGACACCACTCTTCCGATTTAGAGAGCCCTTTTAGGTTTTACCATACCTCCCTGCCCGTGGTACCGTTTTCCCAGCTTTTACACCACTTTTTCTCGTCCACTCGTCCACAATTGCCCTAGCCTGCTCAAATGTCTGTGGCTCGTCCACAGGGTCCAGTTTTGTGCCGAGCTTGGCTAATAAGGCAGCCTTCGTATTGCCTTCCACGCCTACATGTCCTGGTATGTACTGCAGTGTCGTCCGATTTTGTGTTTTTCTTGGAGGCGTCCCGCACACGCCAGTGTTTTTGCCAGTGGTTACGGGAGTGTGTCGGCTGAGCTTTCAATGGCCTGTAGGCAAGACAAGGAGTAGTCTGTGAATAACACAATTGGTCTAGGATGTGCCTTTTTCTCTTTTAGTCGTACTTCAATGTCCTGTCCTGCATTTTGAATTGCTACCATTTCTGCTACGTAATTGCTCTTGCCAGAACACGGACCCAGAATTTCATCGATTTCAGTTGAGCTAGGGAATCGAACCACCACACCAAACCCAGAAGTTTACTGGCCTAGGTTCTCTCTCATGGAACCATCTGAGAACACTTTAATGATATCGTCTGGGTACTGGGCGACAGTTTTCGCCACACTGACGGCGGACTTTCTGGCGGTGTGAAAAACGAGTCTAGACAATCTCTCATTATACCTTCAGGAACCTGAAACCTGAATGGACGCTGATCTAAAAAACAATTCTCCTAAAAATGTAACAGTTTGAGAAATGAATTATTAGCTCGTTGGCCGTATTGGGAAAACTCTAGTTGGACCGTTTTAATTTGTTCCAATTAAAAATAATAAATGTAAATTTCGTTTGAGTAATAATCTTATATCTATCCGCAACATTGGTTTTGAAAGGACTATCGCGTTCTTGTTGATGTCCAAGGGCTGAGCCGAAGGCTCTTCGAGCCCTAAGTTTGAAAAAAAAAAAACCTGTTTGGACGCCAAACAGTAAAAAAAAAAAAAAAAAAAAAAAAACTGTAAGAACACAGTTCTGTTTGAGAGAGACCCAAGTCAATGCCTAATGTAAAACATTGCTGTTTCCAATGCCTTTGGCCCCCGACGCATGCTTGGCTGCACATGGCCTAAGGCCGAGGGCACCGGGAGCCTCCGCCATTTTCCTTCGTTGTACCAAGCTAGCTGTGCGGGACCGGCCATTTATGTAACGGTCCCTTTGAGGAACAGCGCATGGATGTGGGACGTGTTCGTGGGGACTTTTTTACAACTCCGCCCGTGCAATGAGTGGACTCTCGTCTACCCGTGGGCATCCCCACGGGAGTCCTGTGTTGCTACCCATTTAGCCTAGCCACTTCCTCTAATGGCCGTTTCCACGCAAGCGCCACGATGAGGCAGGGCAACGTGCTCGCGCTATCGCGTTCTTGAAAGAACTATCGCGTTTGGGAATTTCATAATCTATGTGTTGTTGATTTAAGAGTTTAATAAATGAATCTTCAGGAAAATTGTGCGTATCCTCTTCTAAGTCTAGATTTAAAGGCCTATCATTGGAAGTATTCAATAATTTATAAAAAAAAAGACTTAGTAATTATTAGTGTACCGTTAATATGCGACAACTGAGTAAATTAAATTTGTTTCAATTATATTGTAGTTTATATGTTTCTCTTATATTTTTACCTAAATCTAATATAGATTTCAACTAGATCTAGAATATATATATATATAATTCCGTTCATGGCTCAAGAGTCTTAACACCAAGTAATGGAAAGATCACTCTTTTATTTCTTCAAGTCGGACGGACTAGAGTTACCCCACGTATTTTTAGAGGCGAAAAAAAAAGGGGGGGGTGGAGAACATGTAGTATTCACCCATCACTAAATAGCAGGGCCGGCCTTAACCATTGTGACCAAGAAGTCATGGAAAGAGGACAAGAAATCTACTCTGTATTCACCCTCCACTAAATAGCATGGCCGGACTTAACCATTGTGGGACCCAATGCGAAACAGATTTCGCTGGGCCCAGCTTGGGTAAGAATACGGATAATAATTGAAAATTAAGAGTTTGTATTAGAAAATAAAATCTTCTTTGCATTTTATTCATTCTTTACTACATACAGAATTACTTTACAAGCCTTGCGTGTAGCGAAGTCATACATGTCACGTACGCTTAGTCTATATTTAGCCCTAGGTTTGTCGGCAAGATTTCAGCTAGCTCGGGGGATTTCAAGCATGCAGCAACCTTCTGTTTTGGAATAAATGTGATTGGTTAGAAATATTAATTATTGTACGATAATCTGTATTTTATTGGTCAATTGATTAACCAAGCGACAAAAATATGTTAGTCACATGGTAAACGCCCAAAGGTCTGAAAGATTCTAGATATTACCGCCAGTCTCGTGTTGCAACTCAAAGGAAGATGACATGATCATATTATTGTGTAGATTATTTAAACTAGTAGAAATATAATTTGTGTTTTATTCTATCACAGTATATCATTGTAATTATTGTGAATAGCTTTTCCAAGTTCTGAATTAAAGTATTTGTATTTGATGAGGAGAAGTTTCTTCATTGAATATAATAATGACATACTTAGATCGTCTTATCGACTAGCAACTTCTAGATGATCCTCTTATCAACTGGCAACTTCTAGACGATCATCTTATCAACTAGCGACTTCTTATGATCATCTTATCAACTGACGATGTCTAGATCCTCGGCAATCACGATCATTGATTGTGCAGTTTATATCAAGTTCATATTTAACATGACATCTAGCACATAATAGATCGCGACAATACAGTATATCATAAGAATTATTTTTCCTTCATAGATCAAGCTAAATAGCAAGAATTACCAAACGTTTCAATCTTCTAGAATCGTTGACCTCAAGTAATTCTTCATTAGTTTGAGGCTTGAGAAGCTTATTTCACCAGATTCCTTAATTTCGGGTATTGCATAATGCCATTTTTTTATCGCACTTAGGAATGGCGTTTTCCATACTGAATGACACCCAAAAATGACAATATTTTTGTCTATATATTTCAGGATAATTTAATGAGTTTTCAAAAGATTTTAATAATTTCCAGGACTTTTTCATATATTTTGCATTTTCAGGAGATTTCCAGGAGCTCCTGGTAAATTAAGAGGCCGCGGGAAATCTGTTATAAGTTATAAAATGGTGTAATTTAATAATGTACACCTAGAATTAGCGCGGGTCCTACGGAAGTACGGGCCCACTGCGGTCGCATAAGTTGCAATGGCCTAAGGCCGACCTTGCAGAATAGCGGCGTATGCTACGCCGTGGGTCGACTATTTCTAAATTAGAAGTCTAGGTCTAGTTTTAGTTCTAGAAGTCCATATTTAATCAAAATGCCAATGAATAATCGCATAAGTATGCATTACCTGCTGGCGGAATCATTTCGATCAAGCAGCTGACAGTATCTAAATCACAGGTTCGATACCCGGTTTGAACTAAAAAAAAATATTTTTTAAAAACATTTTAAGTTTTATATTATGTTTTTAAAATGTATTTTTTCAATGTTTTTCTTCTTAATTTTAATTGTCTTTTCTTGCAAATTGGGGTTTGTTAAACCAGGTGACAGCTTGGTACCGATGTTTGGAGATATATTAATGTTGTTATTACTGTTTTGAAAGTATAGACCAGTGTAAACCTGTCCTAAATAATGTTATTAAATGGTCTTTCATGTTTCTGCTATCTAGGATGTTGACATCAGTCTCATTCCCTGCTGCCATTTCTCTCATTACAACAAGTCTTATCTCCCATTAGCAAAATACATTTTATGGTATAAAACATTATGATTTATAAACTAATTGGTTATTTTTTTAATTGGCATCGACAATGATGAATTATGTCAAGTTTCAACCTGATTCGAGACTGGCAAACTAGACAAAACATGTGTACAAGATTTTGACTTGACAGACAGAAAAAGATAATATAATCCCTGTAATTAACTTCAAATTTGTCTGAAACATGTCTAACATATTTAATTTAAGAAACACACAAAATATCTTGAAATCGGAATTTTATTACTTTATTCATTACAACACTTCTATTTAATTCAAAACTTAGTAGAAACTTTAAAAACCTTGGTGGACGGATACTGATCTCAAAAACGGCTCTAACGATTATTCTAGAAATATGACAGTTAAAGTATATCGTTGAGAAAACAATTACTAGCTAGTTGGCCACATGATGAAAACTCTAAGTTTGACCTTTATCATTTGCCAAAGTTAAAAAAGAAATAAATTTAAATTTGTCTGGAGAACAAGAAAATATTGGCCTCGAACGGATTCAACGTAAACGTTCATTTGAACAAATTAATGTTCAGGAACATTTGGCACATCGTCTTCTAGGTCTAGATCTCAAAATGTCACATTGTTGTCACATACATTATATTTAATAGATAAACAGTAGCTCTTTAAGCAGTATAAAGGAGGTATTGTATTTTTTCAAAAAAGTATTTTAAATGGTATTCTTGTTTATTTTATTATATATATTTAGTGAACGGAAGGACAGACAGATAACACAAAACCAATAGCGGTTTTTCCTCTTTCGAAGGCCATAAAGACAGCAAAATGAATCCATGACAGTCATTTCCAAAACTTTTGTCAAATTGTAAGATTCTTTATTTAAATAAAAAAAAATGTTCTTACTCTGTTGTAAAGGATGTCCAACAAGTTGTTGAAAAGAAATGTAGGTAAGTGGTGTTGTGTCGTTAGACAAACTATCTCTCTCTGGAATGAAATAACCCCATTAGAACTACCAGAGTTCCGTGGGACATTGTTAAGTTATACTTATGTATTAGAATCAGTACTGGTTGTTATGTCACGACTAGGAACTAATGATTTGTTTCGCTAATAGGGGACGTTGAGACAATGACGTGACTAGTCAAAACAAGAATAGGTTTTGTACAGAACGAAATATCAGCCGACGTCAACAGACTACTAACAGGACGCATTACAGATCGGAAACCTTTTATAAACGTATAGAAGTATCTGGCATTCGACGGTTCCCTTCATTGGTATTCAACTTGTTTGACATTCAGTATCAATGTAAACTATCATATATTGATTTTCGGCCTTTCGCTGGTGTTATTGTATTACGTATTACATTGAGTGTTACCTCCATCTGGTTTATTTGCATTGGACAACACGGAAGCGCCTAACATTATACATATTAATACAATGAGACATAGAGTGTATATCAGCAACTTTTTTTTTTACATTCAATGCACAGAAACATTTTGAGCACCTGAATATTGTACTTATTGAAATATATAATGAAATATTTCTCTAAAACTCCATTAAGGCTACTTCGACATTCAACATAAGGCCGTGCTATAACTAGATAGTCATGCAATGTATAAGCACTGAGCTGTCTAATTTCTCCTTGTACATACATTAAATAAGTGCTATTTATAGCTCCAAACCTTGTGTGACTACTCTGGACTCCTCACAATTCCACCCAAGTGAAGCATGCAATGATGCGAGAGGTTAGTGAATGCAAGTCAGTCCCCCAAGGGGTACAAAGTTCAGGCTTTTATTGTCAGGGAAAACGTAAAAAAAAAACAGCTGTAGGCAGAATTCAAGAGAAATTGATTCTTAAACAAAAAAATATTTTTGAGCTAAAGGCTGAGATCGATCCTACACTAAGAGGGGAGAGAGGCAGACAGAAGACAGTTCCAGCGTACTAGTGATTCATTCATATCATGGTAAATAGAGAAGATTATGTTTATTCTATTGATTCGATGTTTTTGTTCAATAAGTACTTTAAACAAATAGCTGCAGTCGCTGTAGGTCTTTACATTTTCTTTTATTCAGTATTTATGTCAGATTGCATTTCCAAAGACCGATAACTTTGGCATTAGGCAAACAATCCACATTAACTCGCTAAAAGAGAAAAAAAAACAAAAACAATAAAGTCCTCAAGCTAGAGATCTTTAGTGTCCGTATAGTGTTACATCTGTTGAAATGTTCAGGTGTTACATCTGTGGAAATGTTCAAGTGTTACATCTGTTGAAATGTTGAAGTGTTACATCTGTGGAAATGTTCAAGTGTTACATCTGTGGAAATGTTCAAGTGTTACATCTGTTAAAATGTTCAGGTGTTACATCTGTGGAAATGTTCAAGTGTTACATCTGTTAAAATGTTCAGGTGTTACATCTGTTAAAATGTTCAACTGTTACATCTGTTAAAATGTTCAGGTGTTACATCTGTTGAAATATTAAGTGTTACATCTGTGGAAATGTTCAAGTGTTACATCTGATGAAATGTTCAGGTGTTACATCTGTTGAAATGTTTAAATGTTACAGCTGTTAAAATGTTCAAATGTTACATCTGTTGAAATGTTCAAGTGTTACATCTGTTAAAATGTTCAAGTGTTACATCTGTTAAAATGTTCAGGTGTTACATCTGTTGAAATGTTCAGGTGTTACATCTGTTGAAATGTTCAGGTGTTACATCTGTTGAAATGTTCAGGTGTTACATCTGTTGAAATGTTAAGTGTTACATCTGTTGAAATGTTCAGGTGTTACATCTGTTGAAATGTTTAAATGTTACAGCTGTTGAAATGTTCAGGTGTTACATCTGTTGAAATGTTCAGGTGTTACATCTTTTGAAATGTTCAGGTGTTACATCTGTTTAAATGTTTAAATGTTACAGCTGTTGAAATGTTCAGGTGTTACATCTGTTAAAATGTTCAAGTGTTACATCTGTTGAAATGTTCAAATGTTACATATGTTGAAATGTTCATCTTTGAAGGAAGAAACTTCTCACGATCCAGGTTTTTCCAACACATCATGAAATCTTGGGATTGTCTACCTTTAATATATATTTAATACTGGATTAATGGGAAAAGTTTTTGTTCATTCCAAACTAAAGTCTCTTATCTTTGAGAACAAAAACCGGCGCTAGATGAGTTCGCTATATGATTAAATTGATGTCTCTAAATAGTTGGTACATATTTACCTTTTTGAACAACTAATACAATTGTTGTTGTTTTTTAATTAAACAATTCCCCCTTTTGAAGATGTCTTTTTTTTTAAGAGAGATTACTCATTAGTTTTAATAACTAATGAATTTATTTGAACAAAATGGAAAATTTGTTATCCGCCCCATTTCTCCCTCCCCCAGGAAACAAAAATCCTGGTGAAGAGAATGTATACATCTAAGAGTATATAATACAATTCTAATGATTGGCTTATACATGTAGACTTGGAAGACGGTTCGTAAAATGTTCTTGAATGAAAAAGTATTTATTATACTCTTAAAGATTATGGTCTACAATCGGAAAAACCCGCTGACGTTCAAGATAAAGATTTTCTAGACCCCACAATTAATTTACATTAATTTTGAAAATTATCATGATCAAACTAGAGTTTTCCCATTATGGCCAAATAGCTAGTTATTCTTTTCCCAAAAATATACAACAACTGTTAAATTTCTAGGAAACTTTTAGAGTCGTTTTCGAGAACAGTGTCAACCCAAGTACATCCCTTCTATTTTTTAGGCCAGTTAAAGAGTTTTGCAATCTAAAAATAGGAATTGTAAAATAAACAACAAACATAATTTCTTAATTTTACTTTTCAATTCAACTATTTCAACTCTAGGACAGTGTCTGACACATGTAAGAACAATTGAAATGAACCACAAACAACACAATACTAATAGAAGCTTTTTCCAATGCAACAATAACACAATAATGTGTGTAAATGTTGTTTGTTATATACAAAATAAATACAAGTAAACACATTTTTTATTGTACAGGAAGTCATTAGAATGAAATGTATTTTTTTAAAGGAATTCATATCATTGACTGAATTATAATACTAATGACTTTCATTGCCCTGTATGCTTTATTTAGCTACCTATCTTGTCTATGCTTCAGGAAACCACTCGAAAACAAATGCATTCTCTACTCTCGATTTTGTATATAATTTTAGAAATTTTTATTACCAAAAATTATTACTCTCCATATAGCTATGTATTTGTAACACAATTGACTTTATTGCGACAGGTATCACTTCTCTTGTGAAATATTTTCTATTATCTGAATACAATTGAATAATCTCCAGATTTTTAAAAATAATTAATCCAGAATGTTACAACCAAGGTTTTTTGTGCTTTTTTTTGTTGTCCAAACGTACTTTATGGCGAAGTTTTTATTGGACGAACAAGCTCTATATTTATTTATCATTTATTTTTTTGTCTCAGTTATCTCCTCGCTATGACGTCATTTAGTACGTCTGGTGTCACAGTCTCACCTGCTGAGCAGGAGTAATATCCGATAATTTCCTTTCCACCCAGGGGTCACGTGTCACCACGAATGAGTGGCAGGATGTCGTCAGTCAAACTATTGATATAAACGGATGACCTTAAAGGACACGGTGTCCAAAAGTTGGGAAACACTTTGACGGGCAAAAGATCAAATATTAACTAGAAAAATAATCTAGTTGCTTGTTTAATCCTCCTCTATACGTGACTTGTCCACCTTAGATTGATAAACCGTGATGACCAGTAAGATGAATCTGTGGCATTTTACGTCTCGAGAGACGATCTCTTCCCTTTGCAACTTCTTGTGTGACTAAAGAGGCCAATCCTTGATACACAGCTGCGATCGCAGAATGGGCCTATGTAATCAGGCGCCATTGCATTTCACCCTTCTTTCTGCTTCTGTTGTTTATGACATCTGCAATCCGTGACCCTTCCTTAATGCTCTCTCTCCATGTGGATCTGTCCAGTGCCACCTCTTCAAAGCTGCTAGTGTCGATTTTGAAGAGCTTCATGTCGCGTTTACATATGGTCGTAAGCTGAATACGGAAAAGACTAAGCCAGCTTTGACAATAACAAAAAACAACATGTTAGCATTATGAGAGATGAAATAAAACACGTGGACTTGTCAACGGGGGGAAGAAAATGTTGATATGTGTAAGCTTATGTGACATGAAATTAAGGTTCTCAAACTGGACTTTTTGTGAAGAAGGAAGCGCGACGGCTTCACTGTGAAATTGGGGGTGGGGGGTAATAAATGTATAAAGGGAGTCGACACTGGTAAAATTTTGAGAACCTCTTGTGTAATAGGTTATTAATTATGGGAGGCAAAAGAGGCGGGAAGCGACTGGAGAAACAAAGTCAATGAGAAAGTAGGACTTCACAAAGCTCAGACATGTGTAGACATTGAGGCACACGTACATTGATTATTAGTTGGCAAGTGATCTTTTAATATGGCGTCCTTAATCTTGTTTATTTCCAAATCTTACAATCTTTCAGTTTTCATTTTCTTATGCCTTTCTTTAGCTTTGGCTGTGTGGACATTACATTGCTTCATATCGCTTGTTCTCTTCATTTACATTTTATTGCTTAAATAAAAACACAAAAAAAAAAACGGGTTTTTCAGATAAAAATTCACTTTTAGTGGGGAAATCCTCAATGTATTGTTAAACAAGGGCAAGAGAAACAGGAAGATAATGATAATGATGGAAATACAAATTTAAACAAAAACAAGGTTACAAAGACAGTTTATTTGGAAACACAAACTTAAAATCGGCCCCCGAAGTGATCCACCCAGGCAGGCTTCAATATTTTCAGAAAGAACATCCGAATGAAATTATATCAAAGACAAATGAGAGATAAGAATGGAGAAAAAAGGTTGACAGAGCTTGCGTAGTGCCCCAACGGTCCAGAAGATCAAAGGATAGGAGCAAGTGAATGCAAAGCTAGATGTGAACCTGACCTAACTAGTTCCCCTTTCAGACCTTGTGGTCTATAGGGCAGATGATGTAAAGTTCATCTGTTTTTGTGGCCTACGGTTAACGAGGGTGTCATGTAGCCAGCACAACGACCAACCACCTTTACTTTTCCCCAACTAATGAGCTGGGTGGACTCAGAGGCGCCCAAGGATTCCGAAGTTGAAAATCCCAGTCTTCACCAGGATTCGGACCCGGGACCCCCGGTTCGGAAGCCAAGCGCTTTACCGCTCAGCTACCGAGCCTCTCCTGGCCTAACTGAAGTCTTATAATTGATGTAATTGTTTCGAAAAGACTTAATCTCTTACTCGAATCCTCAAGAAAAAAAAATCCGCTACATATAAAAAAAAAAGTTCAGGAGATATGAAGTTTACAGGATTACTATTCTAATGCATACTAATTAGCTTTTTCTCTTTAAAGAACTGCTTACATAACTGATTTTAAAAATTAGAATTTTCGCTTTCAGGAAAAAAAAGTAGCCGTTGCATCAGAACTTTGAATGGTCCAAAATATTGTGATGTCGGATTTTCAATTTCTTTTTCTAGTTTACGAGATCTAAACGGGACAGACGTACAGACGGGCAGACATTTCACACAAAACTAATATCGTCTTTTCCCCTTTCGGGGACCGCTAAAAATGGACTGCACAAATCTATTGAAGTGCTTATTGCATCATTGTATCATGTCAACTTATTATAGAACTGTCTTTAAGAAATCGTAAAATGTTAAAGATCAACAAAGACCAGTCCGTGATACTGGTGCAAGACAGACCAAGGAATATGAAAAATATGTTTTTTTGTCATGTCAACCTATTCAGAGAGAGTTGAAGAAATATGTTAATTCTCATTAATGCATTTCATTTAAAGTTCAAATAGGCAATGTGGGAGTGTACAAGGCTGTTGGTGTCCATCTAGTTCAACGCCTCCATCAGTTGACCTGTTTCTTGAGTCCAGCCAAACATTTTTAAGAAACACTCTGAACCTGTAACAAAACAAAATAAAAAACGGAGATGTGACATTTTTATTTTTCTTACTTTCAAGAACAGCAACTCTAGAATATTGTGAAAAATGTGAAGAGTTACATTTTCCTATTTAAAGCCAACTAAATGGAGATTGAAGTCTGCTGATTCAGTGTATTTTCTTTACGATTAGGGAAGTGAGAAAAATGGATTGCCTGGAAATGGAAATGATCAATTTGTTTGATTTAATTAGCTCGACAACAAAAAGCTTGTCAATTATTTTGTAGGAATACTTTTAACTTTTGGATTATTCTGTTTTTTTAAATAAAGTGTTTTAGATATAGTAGACAATTTTAGGCTATATTAAAATTGTGTTTATTATATAAAATGTGTGTAACATTAATACAGATTTTACACTAGCGATTTTTGTATGTAATATTTTGACGATATGTTTCATATGCAAGTGATCGTAAATTACTAATTACAATCAGTAATTTCAGTCACAAATTTTAAGAAAATCTTTATTTGTTGGATCCTACAATAACGTCTGCTGGTAAAACCAGACTAACTGCTCATGTGTACTAAGTACCTGCTTATGTGCACTAAGTACCTGCTTATGTGCACTAAGTACCTGCCCATGTGCACTAAGTACCTGCTCATGTGCACTAAGTATCTGCTCATGTACACTAAGTACCTGCTCATGTGCACTAAGTACCTGCTCATGTGCACTAAGTACCTGCTCATGTGCACTAAGTACCTGCTCATGTGCATTAAGTACCTGCTCATGTGTACTAAGTACCTGCTCATGTGCATTAAGTACCTGCTCATGTGCACTAAGTACCTGCTCATGTGCACTAAGTACCTGCTCATGTGTACTAAGTACCTGCTTATGTGCACTAAGTACCTGCCCATGTGCACTAAGTACCTGCTCATGTGCACTAAGTACCTGCTCATGTGCACTAAGTACCTGCTCATGTGCACTAAGTACCTGCTCATGTGCACTAAGTACCTGCTCATGTGCACTAAGTACCTGCTCATGAGCATTAAATACCTGCTCATGTGTACTAAGTACCTGCTCATGTGCACTAAGTACCTGCTCATGTGCACTAAGTACCTGCTCATGTGCACTAAGTACCTGCTCATGTGCACTAAGTACCTGCTCATGTGCACTAAGTACCTGCTCATGTGCACTAAGTACCTGCTCCTCGTGTACGTTTCTGATTTGTGTTTTCGTTGTCGTCAATCCGTCATTTATTCTTGAACCTGTTGTCCAGATGTCCAGTCTCTCCACCTTAACATAGTGACCACTCAAAGAACAACAGCAGTCTCACTGACATAGAAATAAAAACATCAAGAGTATGCCGAGGAACACTTCAGGGATGACATAACAAGTAAGACGAGACTGCTAACAGACGAACTTGTATTGAGTTGGGCGCTGTCGAGAATTAGCAGTCGACAAGGACACCGAACTAAGACCAGATGTTTGGATGTTGAGAGTTATTACATATCATGGCTTTTCATTCCGTATCTTTATTCGAGCAATTAAAACGCTTCATTTTGTCTGCATCGTAAAACACTACAACAGCTGAAAGGCGAAAAACTGAAAGTCTTCTGGCTGTCAGCCACGCGCTGTCTCGTAGTGACAATTGTGACTACAAGACCATGAACTGGTTGGACTTCTGGCTTTCAAAATCACAGGTTGCAGTCGTCTCTAGGTTGAACACTCAGGACTTGTCCAAACATTCTGTTACTATATGTTCATAAAATAAGCTATTCTGATCGATCGAAACGATTTTTCAGGTCACTGAGACAAATCAAAACCTGCTTGCGGTCAACAATGACTGATGAAAGACTCACAGAACTGTGCACGCTTACTGTTCATTGCCAGCTTGTCCATTGCCTCTAGTAGAGCAAGGGGTCGCAAAAGATAATCTTAACAATGTCTACATTTACATTGCATTTAATATACCAATAACTTTCTTATAACATGCAATTGTATTTATTAGTAAACATTTTACAGGTGTCTGGTACAGAAGGGACGCCAGATTGTTTTCTATAAAGGGATGGGGGGCACCATTTTTTTTACAAATATTCTCAGTAATAAGAAAGTTGAAGCTACGATTATGAGCCATTGGTAGCAGCTTGAACTCCACATGACACCTTGCTACGTTAACCGTTGACCATAGAAACAAACAAAAACATCACCTGCCCCATAGATTGCAAGGTCTGAAAGGTAAACTTTACTTTTTTTTTGTGATACATTTGATACATATGTCTGTATTGAGGGTTGGACTATGACAGTCAAAGAAAAGGCCAAACATCACGAAATATTTTAGATGCACTGTTAAATCTGTCTGAACTTACTTTTGTGATCGATGACAAGGACAATGAAGAAACCCTTTCAAAACTAAAGTGATCCAAAATTTCGTCTAAAGACCCTAACCCCTAACCCAATACGAATGAATAACTGAATAACGGATTGGTATATTGGCTGGACAAGTAAAAGACTAAGACGTGAATTAAGAACACAGAGATCACTCTTCAGTAGTTCTCAAAGTGTCCATGTTTCATTCCCAAAGAATCTCTAAGAGACGTTCAAGGACGTGTCACCGCTCACCCTTTGCTTTTCAACCAAACGAGGCTCCTCAGTGCTAAATACACTTTAGAGTGTTTTTTCTAATGTTATTAATGTAGAAGCCTTTCCATCGGATAATAAGCTCAATGAAACTTATAGAAACATTTTGAGGTTTACTTGCCCTATTTTTGTTCAATATTAAATTAAAGAACATGCCATATTACTTTGTATATATATATATACGAAAGAAAATGTAGTGTGTTAAGGCTTTACCCGTTTAGCTGATATATTTCAATTAAATATGAAATTCTGAGAAAAAGGATTTACTCGACTTGTTAAAAAGTTTCATTCTTTAATATAGATAAGTTTAATTATTCTCATTACTTTTAGCCCCGCCCCCTTCCCGGTTTTGGTACAACATTAAAAATTCACTATGGTCTCCGACATGATCTAAGGAACATTTATACCAAGTTTATTTAGATTGGTTTTGATTTTTATTCGGGACAAATCCAATACACCCATGCATACGTATACAACTTACATTATATATATATATATATATATGTGTGGGGGGGGGAGTGAATGTGTGTGGATGGAGGGAACTCTTAACATTAGACAGTCTGTGTGAGCCTACCAACTACAGAGATGACTTACATGCCATAAATAGACTCTATGATTTAACGACATCTTAGTTTCTCTCTTCCATAAGTCTAAATTATCCTCACGACTTACGAAATCAAGTATCTCCTCAAACATCGATATCCGGTGTCCTAATTTATTTCTGACGTTCACAACAACCCAAGGGAAAGGGTGAGGAGTGGTGATACATATAAACCAAGCCCCCTTCTCCACCCCGCCCCCATGTACCTTCTCTCCGCCACTAGCAATGACCAGAGTACTTTATTCCGCCAAGTATCGCGCCATCTCTAACTCTCACATCTGATTGTTAAATACCAGACATTGGTGGACTTGGAGCAGCGTTCCCTGGATGATGCACAGCGCCCTCTAGGTCAAACAGAAGATATCATTTGTAGTATCGAAGTTAAATCATACGTGACATTGGGAGAGGACACTTTCATAATTTCTTCACTGGGGCAGCGTGCGTATAAACATTCACTGACCCCACCAGAGTTTTAAATATAACTTAAACTCAATGTACAAGTGAAAGACTATGTTCATGTTTTCTATTTTTATTTTCAATCCCGTTTAGTTCGCAAAAACTAGAAAAATATATTGATAGTTTAGATTTTTCAAAGTACTGAACTAGAAAAGATATTGATAGTTTAGATCTTTCAAAGTACTGATGCAAAGACAACTTTGTTTTCTGAAATAGAAAACGTTAATTTTTAACATTTGTTGAGCAAGCAGTTTTTTCATAATCACAAACTGTTTTTACAACTTTTCACTATTGCTAATAAAAACAAAAGGAAAAAAATAAAATAAAAGGGAAAAATGGTATCCACCATATCAATATAGTATATTTCCAATTAAAAGAAAAACAATTTTTTTAACACATTTATTCAAGCGGTGATATTTTTTTTTACTCAAATAATGTAAAAATATATGATCATTTGGTGTTTAATATAATTAGTATTATGTAATGTAGTTAATGTGGCTCACATGTACAGTCTTATAGCTGTAATCTTAAGTTAATAACATTGTCGTACTTTAACAATAACGAAACCATCTTACATCTAAAGCTTTATTACACTGAATGACAAACAACTGCACAAATAGTAGAGATCACAACACAAAATAAGGTCAGTACACAGTCTAACAAATGTAAACAAACACTAGGGGCGACAATCAAATAAACAAATTGACGACAAACATACATTAATCTAAAGCCGTCGGTCTAACCGATAGGTAATTCCAAATGTATCTGATAAACCGAAGAGAGCTAAATCCGTCTGTCGAACCCCATAGATAAAGATAAATCAATATCTTAAACAAATTAAAGCTACATTTTTAGGTAAAGCTAAATTGAGTTGTTTGCATATTCTTACATCTGGAATCAAACTTAAGTACGTCCTATCAGGCAATACATATGCATTATGTTGTGATTTAGGCATAGATACTAAGCCTATTAGTCTCTATAGAAGGTATTCTTTTTACAATACTTCAAGTCAGGTCAGAGCTTCGTGGAACCTTGTACCTTCATGAACTATGGTATCAAAAACGGCTCTAATTATTTTCCTAGAAATTCAACAGTTCAGGTATATCGCTTAGAAAAGAATTACGAGCTCGTCGGCAGCACATGGAAAACATTAGTTTGACCGTTATAATTGTTCAAAGTAAAAAGAAATACATAGAACTTGAAAGGACTACCGCTATCGGGCATTTCTTAATGTATAGCATTATTGATTAAATAATTTTATAAAGAAATGTTCAGGAAAATTATGCGCATCATCTTCTAAGTGTAGATTTAAAGGCCTTTCTAGGTTTTATATCTAGATCTTCAAGAGTTGTAAGTCTAATTCTAGTTCTAGGTTTAGATGCTCATATGATGAAAGTTTCAATAAATATTTGCACAATTTTGTGCTGCATGCTGGTCTCATTGACAGCATCGTTCGTACAATCACGGTCTCAATACGCGGTGTGAGCCAAACATTTTTTTAAAATTAATTTTTTCAATGTATTTTTTATTAATTTTAAGTTGTATAATGGAGGTAGTCTTTTTAAAAAAATATCTATTTAAAAAAAAATCTTGCCTCACATAAGATGAGTGTGAGACTGTAGAGATGTTTACAAATCTTGCCTCACATAAGATGAGTGTGAGACTGTAGAGATGTTTACAAATCTTGCCTCACATAAGATGAGTGTGAGACTGTAGAGATGTTTAAAAATCTAGCCTCACATAAGATGAGTGTGAGACTGTAGAGATGTTTACAAATCTTGCCTCACATAAGATGAGTGTGAGACTGTAGAGATGTTTACAAAAAGATCAGAAATTGTTTTTCGTCTTTCAAGAGGTAATTAGAGACTATACACACACACACACACACACACACACACGCACACACACACACACACACACACATATCGAGATCTTACTAATTACAAAGTGTAAGGAAATTATTGAGAAGTTCTAAAGCTTTTTTGAAAAGGTTAAACTCTAGTCTAAAACCAACTAAGAAATGCAGCTGGAGTCTGGTAGCATATTAAATTAGTTTATAACTATACACTTGTAAGAGCCAATTTCTGCTTGACTCCGTTGTTGACAGTAAAATATTTTTTCTTTGGCGAGACAGTAGCAGAAGTGTATCTCTAAACAGCAATTACGAACTGATCGTCATTAGGTGCTCACTGGAAAAGAGGCAAACGGCAAATAGTTTCTAAAAGAGACAATTTGAGAACACTCACCAAATTATCAGAACACACATTTTAAACCTAAAGAAAATCCACTTTCGAAGCAAGGCGAAGACGTCAAATAAAATTTGACTAACCCCATGCCTGAAAAGGCTTTGTGTGCATCATATGTGGTAAAAAATGCAGGTCGCATGTGGGTCTTCGTAGATATGTAAAATGGTGCAAATAATCTTCCGAGTCCAAGAAAAGAGGCAATTAAATCATGTTTCATTTTTGAAAGGTTGCTAGTTCTATTAAAGTACATAGAATCCTAATTCGTAAAGACAGAATATGTTTTGTAAAATAGCAAAGATTTAGATAAAGTATACGTTTAACAACAATGAAGACGTCAACTTAAGCACGTCATAATATTAATAATAATAATAATAATAATATTTATTTTCCGTAAGGAAATAAATTCAATTTGAACGCACAAATTTGCATGTCGCCACAGTGCCCTTAACATTTCCAAGAACATTCTCGTTGCCTGTCAGAGGCCGGTACTACTACAGATCTGCCACATCAGCAGAACATTCTCGTTGCCTGTCAGAGGCCGGTACTACTGCAGATCTGCCACATCAGCAGAACATTTCTTAGCAGACATTGTTAAAGGGACTACAATGAGTTATGTTTCTCTCGAACGAAGGTTGACCCTGGAAGTGCCAGAGAATGATGATAAGTTCGTTTCTAACATAATAATAGTAATAATAATAATAATAATAATAATAATATAAGAAGAAAAAGTGAAATGAAAAAACAAAGAAAATATGGGAACCTAGGCTTGGAGATTAAGTGTTTATGGAAGTTATCTAAAACAACAATACCCCATTGTTACATCAACTGAGGGGATAAATGACAACTGACCTCAGAGATACATTCAAGGCTCATAGCACTCCTCAGAAGATTATCGTTGCCTGTCAGAGTGCAGTACCGCTGCAGACCTGCGACATCTACAGAAAATCCCTCAGATGACACTGATAAAGGGACTACAATAATTTTGGTTCTCTTAAGCGAAACTCGACCCTGTCAGTGCAGAAATAATTCTCGTTCGTTTCTAACATAATAATAATAATGATCTTTATTACCCTTGAGGAAATATTTTTGTACATTATAAATAAACAATACATTATTAGAGCAAACGATTTATACCTTAGTATACAAGGTATACGTTAATGCCCCAGTTTCTCTTAACATTGCTAGTGATATTTACAAGAGAAAGTTACATTTTGTTCAACGATTAAATTTCGAAAGGGACAAAAGAGTTCTTGTGTCTATCTGTACGAGACATGTATCACAAGTTAAAAGATTGTTGAATAATAACATGGAAATATCTGATAATAGCATTCAGATTGATGTAATCGTGTATCAGGTAATTCTCAAACCAAAAGTGCTATTAAGCTAATGGCTGGATGTCACATGACCTGTCTGTGATGTCATAATATTTTAGTGGCCAGCACGTGAGAAGTGAGTCACTACAACCTGAGAGGAAATTGTGTAAACATTGGATGTAGGGGGCGGGAAAGGGGTAACAACTGTTTGTTGATGTCACGTGTTGGGTGTGGGTGTGGAGTAAAACTTGTGGCAGGGCTGGAGGAGGAGGGCGCACCATTGATCTTGAATCTGTTTACCCCAGACACCTTCGTGACTGATTTCCCCTTGTGTATTTGATGGGAAGCTTGTGATTGAACCATTTCCCAAGTGCAGCGTCATAGGTTTAGTTTTAGAAGCCAGAGGAAAGTAAAAACTGTAAGTTAAGTCACTCCTTAAAGACTTACTGCTAAACAGGTAAATCATGCAGAATTCACCAGTTCCAGAGACACAACGGTCATAGCAATAACCTTTAATTACCTTTAATTACCTTTAAAACAACTTCAGATCCTAAATTAAGCCAAATGACTCTGCCATTTGAACTAAACACAATCGGTTGTATCAAAACTTGTCTTTGAGTCCAAACATTAACAAGGAATGCAGTATTTCACTTAGATACGCAGTCCCAGCTCTGTCCTACATATTTTGCCGCACTCAGCACAGACATGACCATTGTCCACCACTGGTCGGCTTAGGTTATAAATCCCAGCGCTACATCCCTCAAATTGGTTACTACTACTCCTATATTTATTAAAGACATAAATACCGAGCAATACCTGGACAAATAAATGTATTTTTTAAAATGTAGCGGCGCTTTGTCAAAATACTTATAGACCTTTTTTTTTTATCTAATACTCTAAAAGCAAAGTTTTCAGTTCATTTTACTACATGTGATCTTTCAACCCTAAAATATAGACCAAAAGTGTATGTAGGGCTTAGATTCTTTGGAATACTGTATTTAAATTATTATGTGGTTACAAAAATATGGTTTGTAACAGACAGATAATTAATAACTTTAGCGATTTGGTAGCTGTACCCCATAAGGTTTGAAAGTGGGTCAACAAACTTGTATAAAAGTGATCGGACACTGTTTTCTTTGGGGTGACAAGAGAGGTAACTCTACTTCTCAAAATTAAACAAATCCTTTGAGAAGGCGCGGTGGCTGAACGGTAAAGAGCTTGGCTTCCGAACCGGTGTCCGGGACTAGAATCCTTGTGAAGACTGGGATTTTTAATTACTGTATCTTCGGGCGCCTCTGAGTCCAATGGGTACCTGACATTAGTTGGGGAAAAGTAAAGGTGGTTGGTTGTTGTGCTGGCCACATGACATCCTCGTTAACCGTAGGCCACATAAACATCTGCCCTCTAGACCACCATGTCTGAAAGGGGAACTTTTGTGTGTGTTAAAATGCACCTTTAATTTATAATTCTTTAATTCCTTAATATTTCACCTGCTGACCTAATCGTCACGAGCATTTATTTCGTATCTATAGTCATTTAGGTTTTGTGATTTCTTGTAGGTGTGTACTCCATTGATGTCACTGTTGCTAGATTTAGATTGAAGTCACTTCAAACATGCGTCCATAATGTTCATGTTATGTTTAAATCGACGAGACGATGAGTTTGTAATGCTCACATGTGCACAACGCTATCCGTAATGTTCATTTACTATAGCTAATCTATAATGGGTGTTTACTTGGTAAAAAGGTTTTGCAAATTGGCATTTTCTGCAGCATAATATTTCAATCTGCATTTTTCGCCCTTATGTTTGCCTTCGTGTGAGGGCTTTTAAAAAAAAATATATTTTCTTTGCCTGGCCTCGATTAATCTTAATTATACTTCATAGGAGACGCAAAGAAAAACAAAGGGAAATAATAGAGTCAGGCGTGAAAAAGGACAGCTTAGGAGTAACGTGCCCTTAGATTAAGTAGTACAGCGGTCATTACAAAAGGAAATGGGTTTTTGTTTGTGTCGTGTGACGTACTCTTGTCGCCATGGTGATGGTAAACAGAGACGTGACACCTTAAGCACAAAGTCACAAGTAAAAGTAGCGTGCGTACATTGAGCATTAAAATTTTTTTTGGATGAGTGTCAGTTGACGTGAGTACTAGTGAGTAGTTTAGATTGGAATCAAAAGTTTGGCTTTGAGAGAACACCCTTAATGTTTCAGTAGCCAGCAGTTGTCTAGGTGTGTGTGACTGTGAGAGAAAGAGAGAGAGAGAGACAGATCGCTGAATTCTACCAAAGGAATGAAAGGGATAAAGAGAAAGAAATGGCCAAAAAGAAAGTGACAAAAAGAGACAATTGAAAGAGCACAAGGAAAGAGAAAGATTGAAGGAGAAGGTCAGAAAGAGATATAACGTTGAGACAAAAAAGAAAACAAGAGAGAGAGAGAGAGAAATTACCGGTATAAGGAGAGACAAAAGATGGGTGGACAGAGAAAAAGGAAATACAAAGAGTTAATGGGAGAGAGTGTGAAAGAGAGAAAGAAAGAAAAAGGGGCAGAGAAAGAGAAACATTGAAGAGGGATAGTTGGAGAGAAGGAGAAAGAAAGAGTAAGATACAGAGAAAGAGAGAGAGAAAAATAGAAAGAGTAAAATATAGGGAAAGAGAGAGAGAAAAGTGAGAATGACAAAGAGCGATAGAGAATTATTGAAAGAATAATGTATAGAAAAAGACAGAGAAAGAAATAATAAATATATTTTTATTTTGGTTATTTAATTTCTTTTCCCTTTTTTTTTTCAATACAATACGAGATTATGACGTCAACACAGAAGTCTCACGCGCACATGTCCTCTGAGGACAAAGTTGACTGAACATCGAATGACACGTATTATCCCTAGACAAGACGAAACACTTTTGCCAAAGTCAGACAGAGGATGGATGACGGAATGAGAACAAGCACACACAAAAAAAAAAAGGTTAGCCCAAGTCAAACATGGCGTCACACTTTCTTAGAAGACCTAGAATCGTGGGCACCATCAGCTGCCTATAGGAGAGACTGCCGTGCTGTACGCCGAACAGTTCGAAAGGACCTAAGTCTATGCAAGTCTTCAACTTTCTTTAGCATTTGTGCTAACGTCATAAACTTCTATTTTGTTATTAAAATTTCAAGAGCTAATAAGAACACATCATTACAAAGAAATTTGTTTGTAATTAGCTACAGTAAACGATAAATTGCATTTAAAAATAAACCTTTACAGGGCGTGATACATTTGTAAACATAACACAAAATAACATGCTCTACAATGGAGAGGTGAATGTATGAAGGTATAAACTTTAACTTCAGAAACAAAAAAACAAAAAAATCGGAACCTGTTTGAAAGTTACCTCCTCCAAACGCTGCTTTTAAAACATGTACGCTCAAACGTTGAGGTCAGTGAAGCAGTTAAATGAAAGACGCGTATGGAAATAACAAAGACGTGAAATCAATCGTAACGCCACTGGGTGTTTGCCATTGATAATCTTAGAATCTCCCAGCTTTAGCTAGCCATCCGTAAACCCAGGGGAGATGAATCGTGTGGCAAATCGTGCTTGTATCTAGAATTACTTCCCCATACAAATCATTTAAATTTGGCCTCAAGGTTAACCAAAATATCCTGGCATACTAAGCCATAGAAACAGGAAAGAGGAGCTGACAAGCAGACACAGAGACAGGCCTAAATGAGGGCAAAGTTGTTTTTTTTTACATTCTGGAGAAAAAAACAACTTTTGTTTCCTAAACTTCTCCCCCCACCCCCACTCCCACAACAACAACAAAATGTATGTCATTAACATTGAAGGTTGTCATAGGATTGCCATAGTAACCAAAATAATCATTCATTGAAAGAAAGTCTCCTATCATTTCTCTATTTTGACAGACATCTAGTTTGATCTCTCAACTGTGATGTAACTTCGGTCTCTGAGACCTTTTGACTATCATTACTTTGTCATTTATTCAATTTAGCAAGTAATAGAGAGCCAAAAAGAAACCCAGTCAATCTAGTCACAAGTCAAACTGTAAAGGGTACATGAAACATCTATTGGAGAGAGTATCCGTTTGAACTATACAATCATGACCAGTACATATAGGCTACATCACACACTTGTTAAGTTAATATAGTACGCTTATCGTGTAAATATATATATTTTTGAAAATTAATGTCTAGATTAAAAGTCTTTCATTCTAATATGCCTTTGTTGTCTATACATCTTCATTGTCTTGTGTGAACTCTATGTAAGTTATGTATGGAATGATGTAATCAAGAATCGAATTTCTAGACATTTTATTGAACATTGTTGCAAACATGAAATGGTATTCTTTAAATGTATATAATGTTTACATCTTAATGCAATATATAAAAATCAGCATAATCTATGTATAATATAATTGCATTTGAACTTTGAAGTGTTGTGTTGATCAAAACGCTAAATATAATTTTGTTATATTACAATACTAGATATACATAAAACTAATCAATAACAAGATTACAAAGAGAGAGTGTGTGTTATCACACAAACTCAGAGGCTGCCCCCATCGAATTCACCAATGGACAATGAATATTACAGCCATAGTCTTGTTTTGATCGTTGAAAGTAATAAAGTTTAAAAATCATTGGGCACTAAAATAATATTAATAATAAAATTTTTAAAAAAATTCTCTCTTAAAGTTTAAACCTTTCAAAATGAACTTTTAACAAACATAAGTACTTTTAATTGCAAGTTGTTTTTTTCTATTCCTTAAGTAAAAACTCCCTTTCAGACCTAGTGATCTATGGGGCAGATAATGTAAGGGCAAAAGTTGATCTGTTTCTATGGCCCACGGTTATCGAGAGTGTTAGTGGCTAGCATAACGACCAATCACCTTTACTTTTCCCAAACTAATGTCAGGTACCCATTAGAGCTGGGTGGACTCAGAGGCGCCCAGAAGATTTCGAATGTAAAATCGAAGACTTCAACTGGATTCGAACCCAGAACCCCCAGTTCGGAAGCCAAACGCTTTACCACTCAGCCGCAGAGCCTCCATATATTTTAGCGTACACTTATATTTATATATATATATATATATATATATATTGTAATAACTGAAGGGAGGCAAACTCAACGAGACATAGATGTTTATTTACAGGACATCACAAATACATGTAGAACAACATCTCTTCAGCACAGCATCTTTACATCAGCTCTCCACTTGGGCGGAAATCGTTCTCTCCCTAATGTCAACATCCGACTTAGTCTTGTCGCTAATAGTGCGAACCTTCTGCACTATCTTGGATGGCGTGTGCATGGCGGGGTTATAACAATATATATATCTATATCTATATATATATATTATCCTTACAGAATTAGATGAATTGGCAACATAAAAACAAATAATTCTTGACCTACTTTAGGTGGTGAGCTTGAAGAAATGACTTGGTGTCTAGATCTAGATCTAGAAGTAGATCTCGCTAAATCTAGAACTAGAATGACTAGATCTAGAACTAGTCTAGAATGTCTAGAACTAGATCTAGAACTAGTCTAGAATGTCTAGAACTAGATCTAGAACTAGTCTAGAATGTCTAGAACTAGATCTGGAAGATCTAGAACTAGATCTCGCAAAATCTAGAACTACAATGACTAGATCTAGAATCAAGAACTAGATCTGGAACTAGAATGACTAGATCTAGAACATCTAGAGCTAGATCTCGCTAAATCTAGAACTAGAATGACTAGATCTAGAACTAGTCTAGAATGTCTAGAACTAGATCTAGAACATCTAGAACTAGATCTATATCTTGAATCTTGATATAGAATCTAGATCAAGACTAGAAATTATATGAATCATATGACTTTACACGTTTAATCTTAAAATTACTAGACCTAGGTCAATGTTATGATCATGAATAGTAGGCCTTTTGGTACCGAGTAATGGTGTGTTTTTTCGTATCCGATTCACTTCTTAATGTGATACTACTGTTTACATTATAAATAAATCTACACCCCCTAATCTGTCAGAAGATTAGCTATTGCCTTATTAATTATAATTTTGTTCAAATTAATAATACATTTATATAATTATAGATGTATCTAGCCTCATTTAGACTGTTCAGTGTATAATGAAGATATGTCAAAACAGCGCGATGTAGTAGTTTTTCTTTTTTAACTAACAACTAAAGCGAAGTTCGTATCAAAATTCTTTTCTTTAAAACATTTCAGTTAGTATTTCGTTTCATGAGTTAGTTATTAAATTGAAAATATATTTTATAATAATACATTGATACTTTTTCCTGTGTGACTTTAGATGCAAATTTTTTTTTGTACCAATGTGCAAATTTGAATAAAGCTTGAGTTATCAATTAAGAAGTCTGTGACCTTTTTAAAAAACCAAACTCCCCTGAAGTTTTTCATTAAAAGTGTTGTTGTTGTTGTTTTTTTTTAAAATCTGTTTGCATAGATAATTTTACAATTAAATGGTTCACTTTCGGAAAAGAAAAAAGTAGCCGTTGCATCAGAGCTTTGAATGATGTAAAATATCTTGATGTCCAATTTTTATTCTCTTTTCTAGTTTCTGAGATATAAACGGGACGTACGGACAGACGGACGGACAGACAGACCACACTAAAACAAATAGCGTCTATTCCCCTTTTCGGGGGGGGGGGGGTTTCGCTAAAAATGAAAGTTCATTGTTTATAGTAGAAGGATAAAGAAAATAGATTTAAAAACAAAAGTACAAAAGAGATGAGGAGCTAGAGTCTGCATAGTTCTACTCTTTAAATAAGTTCTGGAAACAAAGGTCAACTTTCTGAGCTTTACCTTTAGTCTAACCAATAAATGCCTTTTTATATTCTAGTGCCCTTAAAGTTACCTAAATGCTAAAAAAAATAGTAAATAAGATGCTAAGAAGATCAAGTGACTGAAATAAGCCAGGTCACTATCGGAATGATATAGCCATATGATATCTCTGTGAAATGAAACATTCTGACTACATATATTGACCCCGCGGATATACTGGTTTTATAATGTCAGCAAACAATGAACTATTGACTAAAAGATATTTAGGATTAGGTTTAAATCTATGGATGTTTGAAGCTTATTGAGTTGTTTTATTTTTGAGAGTACATTTTTTTTTGTATTTTGCTTTTTTATGTTGTTTTTTTGCGACTATTTACTGTAACAGCATTTCATTTGGTCTCACACGTAGATTGCACGGCCTCTATAACAGCATTTCATTTGGTCTCACGGCCTCTATAAGAGTTTTTCTACTAGATGCAATTTTCTGCTAGATATTCTCCTATTGTTAGTTGGCCTCCTTCAGTCGTAGAGCGACTTTGGTTCATCTCGAACACTTTTTCATGTGGCTGTGGAGAGACACTTACGTCCACAAATAGCGCAGGTGCCGTTTTATTACGTCCACGTAACGGAGGTGGGTGCGACCAGTTTTTCTTGAGCCAGACGCGGCGAGTTTCGGGATGCGATTGTCCTCCATCCGGCGAACATGTCCAAGCCAGCGCAGGCGGCGTTGTTCGCACAAGGATCTCAGTATTGCACACTCTTTCTTTCCATGTGATTTTTAAGATCCTTCGGAGACATCGCAAATGGAATGAGTTCAGTTTTCTCTCTTGCTTTGCGTAGGTGGTCCATGATTTACAGCCTTACAGTAGCGTACTCAGATCGCATGCCTTGTAGACCTTTCTCCTATACTTCTGCAAATAGAAGTTTACCACTCAACTGGCCCGTGGAGCTGGGGATACCTCTGTTACTCTTTTACACCTTTAGCTCCCTGAAAACTCATATAGCAACTGGCATAGAGTCTTCGCTCACAGAGAAACGTTCAGCCTTCATAGGAGAGCAGTGTAGCACATTTATACGACATGCAATACTTTCATTGGCGTTTTCATGTGTGTTTGTATTTTAGCCTATGTTTCAGCTTGATGAAATATAGATCTGGATATATTTTCTTTCAGTTTTAACATAAGTATACGGTATCCCTTTGATTTTCTAATATTTTTTAAATTCCTTAATCAATACGTATTACATACAATCGTTAATTGATTTATTACTTTAAGTAAAAGGAAATATATAGATGTTTTTTGTTTCTATTATAATCACCTTCTTGTGAATCTCTAGAACAAAGACTAGAGTGAGCATTGCTATATACAATTGTGAACAAAAGAAGTCAGTCCAGAGATATCTTTATATAAAATGTATGTTTGTTGGGATGGGCTATTAGTCTCTAACAAAATGGAGTAGGTCACCGCTGGGGCTGCATAGCCACGGGAAATACTGCATCCCTCATTAATCTTCGGACTCAAAGACAAGCCTTATATAAATGGAGTCATGATTTAGATAGAAATATAAAAAAAAAATGTTTTGTTTTTCTTGTTTTTCTAAATTACTTTTACTTCACCAAATTGCCATCAAAGTTGGTTTGGAATTTATTTTTTCTCCCCCCCCCCCCTTTTCAAGTCAATTCTATCAGTTTAATTTGATGTCTGCTTTAATCTTAACAGATCTAAACTAATGAATGACAAGAAACATTCTTTCAAGTTAGGGAGTGGGCGTACTTTGAATGTTTGAACACAACACGTAGAGGAGAAACAATGTCTCCTTGTTCCTGTGTACTTTGATTTTTTGAACACAACACGTAGAGGAGAAACAGTGTCTCCTTGTTCCTGTGTACTTTGAATGTTTGAACACAACACGTAGAGGAGAAACAGTGTCTCCTTGTTCCTGTGTACTTTGATTGACTGTCAATGTGTGTGTGTGTTACAGATTGAGTTGTTCTATACAGGAAAGAAAGAAACATATTCATTGTAGACAAAGTCCAAGATGTTATCAATTTGATCTCCAACATGACCTACTGTTTCGATTGGTACGTAAATCTATCTCAATGTGTTTCTTTCTACTATTTTTAAAGTTATGATGACTAATGTGTCTGGACCAGATCTGCCAATGTCAAGATATTATTAGAATTTTGTAATTTCTTACAGACATTTTTTTGTTCAGAGACATGTATTATTATGGATAATGTAAGTATACCGAAAGACACCAATGAATCGCACCAATGCATAATTACGAGGGCAACTGAAACCCAAAGAGGCATTTTAATTGAAGACCGAAGTCCAAATTTCTCAATGGGTCGATCTGAAAACTTGTAACTCCTGATAAATCTTCAAAAAGATTTGAGTTGAGTTGCTTCTTCTATTTCTCTCTAATTTAATATAAAACAGCGTCATTTGAAGGGAACATTGACTTGCTAGAGTGACGCTGAACGTCTTCAACAAGTTTCCCTACAGCAAAAAGGAGAGAAAAAATCTTATGGCTATATCACAAGTATCGAAAAAAACGATTTTTTAGTTTAACATTTAGAAAAACATATTTCTAAGAGGAAAATAGAAAAATGTCCGCCATCAAGACTGGCCGGTGACTTAACATTTCCCAGGTACTTTTTTTCTAAAAACTTACTCCACCAGGTATTTTTCTAAAACCTTACTCCACCAGGTATTTTTTTAAACTTACTCCACCAGGTATTTTTTCTAAAAACTTACTCCACCAGGTACTTTTTCTAAAAACTTACTCCACCAGGTATTTTTTCTAAAAACTTACTCCACCAGGTACTTTTTCTAAAAACTTACTCCATCAGGTATTTTTTTTCAACTTACTCCACCAGGTATTTTTTATAAAGTTACTCCACCAGGTATTTTTTATAAACTTACTCCACCAGGTATCTTTTATAAACTTACTCCACCAGGTATTTTTATAAGCTTACTCCACCAGGTTTTTTTTTCAACTTACTCCACCAGGTATTTTTTATAAACTTACTTCACCAGGTATTTTCCCTAAAAACTTACTCCACCAGGTTTTTTTCTAAAAACCTACTCCACCAGGTATTTTTTTAGAAACTTACTCCACCAGGTATTTTTTCTAAAAACTTACTCCACCATGTATTTAAATTAGCTTACCGCCTTAATCTCATATTTTGTATATCTTATTAAATCTTTAGGTTTACAGACTTCTAAGAATTCTGACCACCAGGTAAAATTGAGATCAATATACAAATTATTTAAACACATTAATGACGAACAAAAAATACCATTTTGCTTATAGAACTTTTATAAATTTGGATACATCTTCCAGTGATATAAACATAGGGCCAAAAGAATTTAAAAATACTCCACAGACTTTGACATTGTATATAACTAAGTATACTATCCCTACAGAATTGATACATGATTTTCTTTTATATACCATTTGTTTGGTTCTAGGTCCAGAAGGTAATATAATTAATTAATAAAGATTTTTAAAAAGTAATATACTGATATCACATTCTGACTAAAATATGATGATCATATAATCTCTTTATATCCACAAGTACAAAATGCACTTTACTTGTTATATAGACATTAAAAAAACATGAATTGATTTACAAAATTCATAATACATAATTGTATTTATCTGTCCTATGTTGATCCAGCGCGCAAAATCAAGCAAAGAGAAACATACAAACAAGACAATTCAATGTTCGATAACTCTTCCATTATATAACTTAGTCATCAGGATGAAAGATCTCAGACTAGAGAAGTTATTCCTCTTGCAAATAATGGGACTTCTAGGGGGAGGGGTTTTTAGTGAATTGCTACTTACAGCGGACCAGGGTCTAAGCTTCCCAGACTCTGTTGTCTAACATTAGAGGGAAAGAAAATTCTAATTTAGGAAATGAAAGGGCGTATACAGTTAATCTCGAGTCTAGACTTAGTAAGGGCGGTAAGCGAGGTTGTAGAGTAGAACTATGTGCAGTGGAGAATTTTTTTTTACCATCATTTCATTTGCATAAAATCAGGAAAAACAAATGTACTAAAATGTCCTGGGAAGATTGACTGAACTCATACTGTAGAAGATTATCTTGTTTTATGATCAGATTTTTGTTGTATAACCTCTTAACAGTTCGTGACAACAACGTCAACATAATAAAAGTGTTTGTGTTTGTGTCTCATGTTTCTGAGATTCCTACAGAATTGAAGATTGTGAAATTGAATGCGAGCCTCCATAAGAACGGCTGGGTTAGGCAGAGTTCGAACCCAAGACCATTACACAGCGCATGCCATTTCTTCTTTTTCTTTGTAGCTATAGTAAGAGTTGAGTCAAATTTAACCTTCTTCCAACTCTCGCCCCATGGAAGTCAAAAGAAGTACATGGTGATAGAGCTTGCACTCAGAAGCCCGTTGGAAGTCAAAAGAAGTACATGGTGATAGAGCTTGCACTCAGAAGCCCGTTGGAAGTCAAATTAAGTACATGGTGATAGAGCTTGCACTCAGAAGCCCGTTGGAAGTCAAAAGAAGTACACGGTGATAGAGCTTGGACTCAGAAGCCCGTTGGAAGTCAAATTAAGTACACGGTGATAGAGCTTGGACTCAGAAGCCCGTTGGAAGTCAAATTAAGTACACGGTGATAGAGCTTGCACTCAGAAGCCCGTTGGAAGTCAAAAGAAGTACACGGTGATAGAGCTTGCACTCAGAAGCCCGTTGGAAGTCAAATTAAGTACACGGTGATAGAGCTTGGACTCAGAAGCCCGTTGGAAGTCAAATTAAGTACACGGTGATAGAGCTTGGACTCAGAAGCCCGTTGGAAGTCAAATTAAGTACACGGTGATAGAGCTTGGACTCAGAAGCCCGTTGGAAGTCAAATTAAGTACACGGTGATAGAGCTTGCACTCAGAAGCCCGTTGGAAGTCAAATTAAGTACACGGTGATAGAGCTTGGACTCAGAAGCCCGTTGGAAGTCAAATTAAGTACACGGTGATAGAGCTTGCACTCAGAAGCCCGTTGTAAGTCATCTAAATCATTTCTTCTGAGCATGCATTTATTTCAAAATGGTGCTTTGGCTTTTAGAAATCAAACTAAGTGTATGTTTATCCTCTCATCTCATCAGACTTTGTCTAAATGCTTGTCTTGGCGAGAAACTTTTACAAGCTGGCAATCAGGGAGAAAACATCGAAGATAATCCTTGAAGAATTGAAATAAAAAACAAAGAAAGAAGTATATACAAAAAATGCCCCCTCCCCCTCATCAAAAGCTCTGGATCCGATAGTGCTCCGACACCCAATCTCGGATCAAGATGAAATTAAGCACTATTATTCCCTTTACCTAACAATCCAAGAATCAATGTAAAAAATGCCCAATTAGTTAACTAACTATTGGTAATTAATTATTTTGTTTAATATCTCGAACAATGGAGAGAAATAGCATGTGTCTGAGGTAAATTTAGATATCTCATAAAATGACATTTAAGTCAAGCCAACACAATCCTGTACAATGTAACTGTAACTGTACAATCCTCTATGTTTATAAGCATCTCACTAGTAGAGTGATTAGAATGTCGTCTTGAGAAGGCTTGAGCCATGAATTCAAACACAGGTCGTCCCCAACCCTTTTTTTTTTTTTATAAATTCTTAAAAAGCGATTACCCTCCGATTAAGCTCCGCCCTTAAAACTATATTTATCAAAAATGTACACATTATTTCCCTTATTGGATATCAAACAAAATAATTACCAATAATTAATTGACTCATTAGGCATTTTTTTAAATATTCCTTCCGGTTTTGTTAGGTACAACTAAAGAATTGATCGGAGAATGTGGAGGGAGAAAAAGCGTTATCAATTATTTCAGTGGACTAAACCTGACAAATTGAGCCATGTCTGTGAATACTGAAGGGTTAGTTTCCCTTGTTGGTATCAAATAAACTAATTAGTTATGTCAAGGCTTCCTCGCGGTGTTGAATCTTTGAAATATGACTAGTGTAGATCTACGTCTGACTGGAAGTAACACTGAACTCGAACTACTTCAGTAACACCGGCGAAAGGCCGAAACAATCAAGATATGTAGTCGACGCTGATGTTGGTCTACAAATATATTTAATCATCACGAAGGGCACGACATAACCTAAATTGTGCCGGTGTGCCAAAAAACCATAATGTCAAATATTTCACGTAAGCTTAGTACATTTCTTTATATAACAAAATTAATTATTAAATAATAATAATAATAATTTTATTTATAAAGCGGTATTAACAAACATGATGTAGGCTAAAGTCGCTGTGATAACATTACAAACATAAACACGAGAGCTAAAATGACAAACTTATCTAAACAAGTTTTAAACAGATAGGTCTTAATGTTCTTCTTGAATGTAGTGAAGCATGTTATTTGTCTGAGGCCAATGTGGAATGAGTTCCAAACCTTTGGTCAGTGCACTAAAAAGCACCGCAGACCGTAGCTTTTGAGGGAGAAATTACGATTAATTGATTCGCTATTTTTTTTATTCATATGTTGTTATCTAGCATGAGCTAGTAGGTAGAATTTAATGACGATTGAATGAGTAGAATTTGCTATTAAAAAGTTTTATTTAAAAAATCTGTCACTAGCAATGTCTGAAGCCTCTTCCCACCTGCTCTGAGAACCTCCATGAAAGTGTGGCGCCAAGTTATACTAGGATGTCATCGCAACTCTTATTATGCGAAATTCATTTTGTCGGAGAAAATGTCCCGCCAAATTCATGCGACGCTCTGTCACAACCTTACTAAAGGGTCGACTCCCACTTCGGCACAGGATTTCCTTGATTTAGACCCGATCTATATAACTGACTCCTAAAATCCATCTTTGTAGAGCCACATTTAGTGCTTTTCAATTTCATTGCACTTTATTAATGGAGCCCAGCGTCTGGTAGTCATGTGTAACTTCTCTTGACTACGATCTTGGAATTAGGGAATTAGGTGACTATTTTGCTTTAGATGTTATATCGAAAAGGGAAGTTTTATCGTCAAAATCATCTGTTGAGGGGTATTAAGCTAAAATATATCTGGAGTTCTTTTTTTTTTATTATTCAAAACCACATTTAGCTACGGTCATAGAAGTTGGTGACAGTAGTAATAATATTGAAGAGAGAGGCTTTCAACCTTAAAACGCTCTGCAGGGGGATTTTAAACTCAAAAATATCTTAAGGGGTTTTAAAATTTAAAAAAAGCCATTTGGAGAAAGGGTTGAAACAGAAAACCCCCATTGGCTTGGCTACGCTCATAGCATTTTGATTGCGAAATTTATTTTTTTTTTAATTTTAAAGATTTATTTTTTAGCTTCAAACCCCGCTGGCGGGGGTTTAAACTAAAAAACCCTTTGGCTATGCTCATAGAATTTTGAGTGCGTAATTTGCTTTTTTTTTATATTGAAGAGGTATTTTCATCTTCAAACCCTTCTGAAGAGGGGTTTAAACTCAAAAACCCCTTTGGCTACGCTCATACAATTTTGAGTGTGTAATTTGCATTTTTATATTGAAGAGGGGTTTATCGTAACATTTGGAGAGGGGTTTAAAATCAAAATCTTCCTTAGATGTGCTCTTGGAATTTGGGGATTGCCGTTTGCATTTTTTTTGTTTTATAGAATAGGTGGATTTAAATGCAAAACCCCCTGGTAGGGGTTTTCAAACTCAAAACCCCCTTGGCTGTACTAGGACAAGTGATGGTTTAGTATTAAAATTTTCCCTAAAATAAACAAAATTAAAGCAAAAGATCAGATACTAAACTCCGACCCCCCCCCCCCACTGAGAGGGTGGGATTTCATTTCGGGGGTCAACCCCTCCCTGGATTCGCTAAATACAACCATACATACTAAACAATTCTATTTTTACTATTTAGCAAATAAACGTCTTCTGAACTATAACCTAGAAAGTTGTAAACAAACTTATTCAATTAAAGTACAAATTAAATCTAGCAAAGTGATCAGGCGTAAAAAAAAAAGCTACCGTCTAACGAATTAAAAATCTAATCATCCCACTTACCAAAAAGGTTCATCTCCAAATGTTAAAGTACCCCCCCCCCTCCCCCAATTTCACCAGAAGACAAGACAATAGGCACTGCTGTAGATGTCGATGCTGGTCTGGTGACTCTAAAGTATACAACTCCCATGACTACTTTCTCCTCCAAGGACATCCTCGACACTGTTATTGATGGTTTTCCTCACCACCAATCAGCGCGAGGGATCTTCCCAGAATCCCCTTTATCCCGAGGGTCAAGGCCATGAAGGTATCAGTAAATGTCACAAACAATTCCATCTCAAGAAAAAGGGCTGTGGTAGAGATAGGAATGGTACGTCACTCTGTGAGAACTAATTATTTAGATGAATTGTCTTCTCCTTCCGTTTTAAACATTTAGATATTGCTGAGATTACAAGTGTTAGCTTTACGTTAGTTCTGTCTACTAAAACATGTTTGACCACTGACCTATGAAAATAACGCTTTTTCTGCATATAGAAACTCGTGACAGACAATAAGGGAAAAGAGAAACATCTACTCTGTTGTCTATTTGTAACATATTTGTATTTTGATTAACTGAAAAAGAAAAACAAATGAAACTATAGATAGAGACGAGACGTGAAACAAAAGATACAACGTATTATCAACATTTCTATTAGAACAGGAATGTCTAATGACATCGGATGGCAGCCTGGACTGTAGTCTTTGTGATGGAACTCTGCCACGGTATACGGATGTATGCAAAAGCGACATGAAGCTCTTCAAAATCGACACCGACAGCTGGGAAAAAATGGCACTGGATAGATCCACATGAAAAGTGAGCATTAAGGAAGGGTCTCGGATCACTACACAACAGTAGTAGAAAGAAGGGTGAAAATGCAACTGCGCCATATGCCCAACCTGTGACCGCAGCTGTATATCAAGGATTGGCCTCTTTAGTTACACAAGAAGTTACAAAGGGAGGATGTTCACTCTCGAGACCTAACATGCCATATTACACTCCAACACACCCCATCTAACTCCATCACACCCCATCACACTCCATCACACCTCATCACACTCCATCACACTCCATCACACCCCATCACACCCCATCACACTCCATCACACCCCATCACACTCCTTCACACCCCATCACACTCCATCACACCTCATTACACTCCATCACACTCCATCACACCCCATCACACTCCATAAAACCCCATCACACTCCTTCACACTCAATCACACCCCATCACACTCCATCACACCCCATCACACTCCATCACACCCCATCACACTCCATCACACCCCAACACACCCCATCACACCCCATCACACTCCATCACACTCCAACACACCCCATCACACCCCATCACACTCCATCACACCCCATCACACTCCAACACACCCCATCACACTCCATCACACCCCATCACACCCCATCACACTCCATCACACCCCATCACACCCCATCACACTCCAAAAGTTAAACAACAAATTGAACCCAATCCACTTAGTAAAGTGCGTTATTATGATAAATGTTTATAAAGTAACTGATAGAGTTTCTCTTAAATCACGAGATTTGCAGTGCAGATACTTTCAAGAGGGATCTTGTTAACATCTACAGAGTGCAACGGAATCCAAGGATTACTGAAACAGAATACAACTACTTCTTTTGTTATCATTTAATGGGGACGATCGAGTCCGTTTTGAAAAAAATAACTTTGGTGGCTTGTATTAACTTTATAGAAATTTCTATATCACTATTGACAAATACAGTCAAGGCAGGGCCGGTCTTAGGCCACTGCAGCCTATGCGGTCGCAGTGGGCCCCGCGCTTTCATAGGCCCCGAGCTAATTCTATGTGTAATTATTAAATTGCAAAATATATACGAAAAAAATTCATGGAAATCTCCTGAATGTATTAAAATCTCCTGAAAACGTATAAAAAGCTCCTGAAAAATAGACAAAAATGCCATTTGTTGGTGTCATTCATTGCGGAAAACGCTAATCCTACGCGATAAAAAAAAAAGGCATTGTCAGCTTTCATGTAAGAAAATGTAATAATCGGGCGAATTTTCACCTTAATCAGAAGGTCCAATACTTAATTTACTTCTATAGTCACTGGCATATAAATATACCATAGGTTGCAAGGTTCGTAGAGTGGAATTGATTTGATCGCAATTTTGTACTTAGAAAAGAATGAAAAAAATTCAAAGTCGAATTTTTTTTCTAATATAAAATCTTAATTTTCACTTGTTATCCTTATTCCCACCCAGACTAGGCCCCGCGCAATGAGTTTCACGTAGGGCCCCGCAATTGTTAGGACCGGCCCTGAGTCAAGGCATGAAAACTCTGCTTTATGTAGACCGACACGAAGTTTGTGAAGCTTCCCATAAAAGTGTTTACTGGTACATACAAGTTCGGAAGCCCTACTTGGCTTTGTTTTTTTTGTAAGGAAACCTCATAGAATATATTTCCTCCAGCTCAATAAACAAAGAAAAATTCCTATTTTATAAAGATACTATCACGTGATTTTTGTTTACAAAATGGATATAATACAGTTAGACAAAACTACAAAAAAAAAAAGATTAATTTAAACTTGTGTATGAAATCAAAGTGAACTTCCATATCTAATTGTATCTCAGTGAACCAGACTGATGAGTTATCCAGACTGCGGAGTTATCCTTACTACTTAGTTATACAGACTGCTGAGTTATCTAGACGACTTAGTTATCCAGACTACTTAGTTATCCAGACTACTTAGTTATCCAGACTACTTAGTTATCCAGACTACTTAGTTATCCAGACTACTTAGTTATCCAAACTGCTAAGTTATCCAAACTACTTAGTTATCCAGACTTCTGAGTTGATGAATGCCGAGTTTTCGAACTGTATTTTCCGATTTGTATCAATATCTTCAAATCTACAAAGTCTTTTCATTTTAGCATAGCATTAAGGCGATCTCTAGCATCCTTGAATGAATCTTTATCTGTTGGAAAGATTTGTTCATATCATTAGTTCTGAGTAAGGTAATCTAACTGTATCTTGTACCTTAACTATAAAAATTTGGTGGGGTGGAGAGGTGGCGATGGCATCAATCCCGATCCCCCCCCCACCGTAAACTTTCAAGTGGGGGGGGCGGTCCTATTAATTGTAAAAATCACAGCTTGTTAACGGAATCAATTAAATATCTATTTGATTAAAACTTGTTATTGATATTTTAACCGATCTTTATATTATGTCGTTCTTCTGTTGGCCGATTGGGGCGGGGGGGGGGGCGAATACATCTACTGCCCTTCCCACCTAAGCCCTTTGAGTGGGGGAGGGGACGGTCCTACTTTTATGGAGAAATAATAGTTTGTCAACAAAATTAGTTGAATTACAATATAATTTGTATATTATGTCGCTACCATTCTGGTATCTAGGCCGATTCAGTCAAAGGGGGGGGGGGGGGAGGGATTGCTTGTACTGCCCTCCTCACTCTAGGCCTATGAGTGGGGGGCGGTCCTTTTTTATGGAGAAATCATAGTTTGTGAACAAAATTAGTGGGGAAATTTATATAATATAAGCTACACATTGATATTTGAACCCATTTGTATATTATAGCGCACACACACTCCAATCTCAAACTTTATCATTAATAAAAATAAAATGAACAAGAGTTGTACCAGTTAGGAGGGGAGATACATACACTCGCCCTCCACCCATCAGACACACCAATACTTTTTTCTTGTATTTTAGTTAAGAAATTACAAAATTTAAAAAAAATGTCATAAATGTAATTGATATATGCTAAAAGTTAAATTCTTATATCGAGTCTTTAATGCCAAATGCTATCATAAGCAGAAATTATAAAAAAGAGCGAGGATTAATCATTTTAACCCTACCGCCCCTCCCCTTTCCAGACGAAAACATGATGTCTTAAAGCAGAATAGTAAAATATGGCGACAGAGTAACGTAATTGCACATGATTTATCATAATAATTTAAGAAAGATTTTATATTGGAAAATTTAGAATTCATACGAAATTTTTCAGTAAAAGAGTAACAATTGAGATGAGTTCTGAACCCAAATTCTATTTTCCTAGTCATCTTTTTCTAACCTTTACTCATGCTTATATTTTTCTGTTGTATAAATACATTTGGGACTATAACTCACAATAAATACTTGAATCCTAAAAACGCAAAAAAAAAAAAAAAAATAGAGTAGAATCTAGTTGGTCCACTTAATGTCCCCACCCACTTCCGATTTTTTTTTTGTTTAGAGCTTTGAATTATAGTTGTGTAAAAAACACAAAGTTACAAACATGCCTATTGAACAAAATGTATCACTTACAAGTGAGCTTTTTTTAAAAAAATATTATTTTTCGAATAAATTTTTTTTTTCGGTGGCAATATTTAAAGCCGTAATCTAAATATGTGGGGTATCTTTTCAAGGAATAAATCCATGTAGGTGTCAGGAGAATGCGTTTCTTCAGTGAAGAATGCAAGAAAACGATTTTGGGGTTTGGATATTAATCCCATGTTGTTTTACATATTTATCTGAGGCTGTTTACATATTTATCACAGGCTGTTTACATATTTATCCTACGCTGTTTCCATATTTATCCTACGCTGTTTACATATTTATCACAGGCTATTTACAGATTTATCACAGGTTGTCTACAACTTTATCACTAACTGTGTACATTTATAACAGACTATTTACAGATTTATCACAGGTTGTCTACAACTTTATCACTAACTGTGTACATTTATAACAGGCTATGTACATATTTATCACAGGATATTTACAGTTTAACTCAGGGAGTTTACATGTTGTTTTACATATTTATTCCAGGCTGTTTACAGATTTATCGCAGCCTGTTTACAGTTTTATCGCAGGTTTGTACAGACTGTTTACATATTTATCACAGGCTGTTTACAGTTTTATCACATGTTGTTTTCAGATTTATATATAGTTTTTCTTTAGTGTATGTTTTTTTAGCGGCCCCCGTAAGGGGAAAAAGCCGCTATTAGGTTTGTGCAAAATGTCCGTCTGTCCGTTTGTCACACTCAGATCTCGAAGAGATATGAAAAATATTATTTCATCATTAAATGCGGCTTGAAAAGTTTAGGTGCAACGGCTACTTTTGGTTTTCTAAAAGCAAACCGTTTAATTTATAAAATTTATTATGCAAGCGATTTGTTCATAAAAATACATCAATTCTAAAACAATTACGTAAATGTAAGGGAGGCAATGTCACAATATACTAACATAGATGGACAATTTTTGTGTATTTTCAGTATCACTAAGTCAAATATATTTTCATCTTTAAACAAATTTTAAAAATATCGACAATAGGTTGTTCAGGGCTTAAAAAAAAGTAATTTACTAGAATTCATTACTGAAAATTACTTTTTAGACATTTAATTTTCTTGCTGAAACATAACATAGAAGTTTTGTAATCGATAAAGAAAGTTCCGGATTTTGTTTCTTACAAATCTTCGCTAGAAATTTCCGAATTTATTTAAAAATCTACTAACGCCAAATAATTGTTTGAACTCCCTCTTCTAATTAATAAACAAATAATCTTCTCATTTACGAAATAATGTTTTTACGGATTTTTATGAAAAATATTTTAACTCACTACTCTTTTACAGTACATTTAACTTTCTACCTAAAACATTAAAAAATCTAATTATCGTTAATATTATGTTCCGATTTTTAAGGAAAACAGAATCCAAACACCAAAGTAAGGTATGAAAATCTCTCCACATGGCTGTAGTACATCTAATTTTTATACGAGACCATCCAAAAAATTTAATTAACGGTATTACATTTATCTGAAATTCTCTTTTTCTTTTACTATTTATACAAACATCCGGAACAATCTATTATATAAACTTTTCAATTGTGTTCATACCTAAAAATTATTGCGATGTTTTGAAACGTAAAATAAAGGTTAATCAATTTTTAATAACTTTTAGTTCTTTTTTTTAATATCAAGATGACGGACAGACCGACTGACAGACAAAATGCAAAAACAATGCGGCTTCGATCCTCTTTAAATAAATTCTATTAGAACTCAGTGCACCAATGTCTATAAACCCTCGTTAAATATCTCGTGTAAATAAAGACATTTTTTTATGGTACCGGTACGAGCCTATTGTGAGGTAATGGAATTTTTTTTCTTTGACGTCATATGAATGGACTCTTTTAATGCAATGTTAAAAGAACGCACTCGGTGCACCAATGTCTATTAACCCTCGAAAAATTGCACGTATTAATGAAAACATATTTTAGTCTAACTAAGCCGTGTGACGTAGTGTTGTTTTTTTCCTTTGACGTCATATGGAATGAATTCTTTAAATGAAATGCTAAAAGAACGCACTCGGTGCACCAAAGTCTATGAACACTCGATAAATGGCTCGTAATGATGAAGGCGATTTTTATTCTAGCTAGGCCGTGTGACGAAGTGTTTTTTTTTTCCTTTGACGTCATATGGAATGAATTCTTTAAATGAAATGCTTAAAGAACGCACTCGGTGCACCAAAGTCTATGAACACTCGATAAATGGCTCGTAATGATGAAGGCGATTTTTAGTCTAGCTAGACCGTGTGACGTAGTGTTTTTTTTTCCCTCTGACGTTATATGAAATTCATTCTTCAAATGAAATGAAAAAAGAACTCGGTATAGTAATGTTTATTAAGCCTCGTTATTTGACTCGCGTTTAAAAAAGGAATGATATTATGATTTAGATCTAATCTAGATTTTTTAAACTAGATCTAGATTTTTATTACAGTACATCTAGATCTGGATTTATATTCTAATTAAAATTATTTTAGAGTCTAGATCTAGAATTTCTAGATCTAGTTTAGACTAAAATAGACTAGATTAAGATGTAGAATTTCAATTTCTAAACTTAAAGTGTAAAAAAAAAGTGTAGATTTTCATTTCCAAACGTTTTGATCAATATTGCAATGTTTTAATATACTAAAACTAATCTTTTTTTTTTTTATTAAATTTAAATTTAAATTTACGGCAAATGAATCTTTGAAACATTATTACTTTTGACCATCAAAATTAAATCACCTCTTGAATATTATTTGCGAATATGCAGATCCGACAGGGATCCGACTTCGACGGGGGCCGCCTCTGAGTTTGTGTAACACAAACTCTCTTTGTAATCTTGTTCTTAATTTTATTGTATTTCCATTTTTCGAACATTTTTTGTCAGTGCATAATTCCATGTAATGTGAAGAGAGAAAGGTTTCTCTGTTGACAGCCAGCAATACATTGCACTTTAGTCTGAAAGCATGCCAAGTAAATACAAGAGCTGCAAGAATATATTACATCCAGCTGAACAGAATGCGGACATATGTCACATACATGCGATGTCCTCAACATATGGATGTGAAATGTTTATCCATCGCATGAGTCGAGCGCACAATATTTTTTGTATCATTACAAGTCTGGCTCCAATTTGTAGTGAGAGATGGATCAAGGAGAAACTATACGAACAAAGAGAAAAGAAAGAAAAGAGAAAAGAGTAGTGGATGGATAGAAAGTATAGATAAACGAGAACATTCAACAAAAAATGTATAAAATACTAAAAAAAACAACAAACAAGACAAAGTTTATATAACTTTACAATAACAGTCATATCTTTCAATACAGTCACATTTATTGCTTTTTTAAATATCAAACAAAATTAGTTAATTACCACTATTTAATTAACTACTTTGTTAATTTTTTGATAGACTCATGGTTTGACTGTTGACTTACAATGAGCGAGTTTGCATAGTTTCAACTTGATCTTGTGAGTTGGAGAAATAACGTGTTCAGAATGTGTACCAGATAGACAGACGGAGTGAGTGGATAAAAGAAATGTAACTCATATGTTGAATACATGAACAACGAATAAATGAACAACGAATAAATGAACAACGAATAAATGAACAACGAATAAATGTCATCGAACTGAAACGTTATCGAGTAAACAACCATTGTTCAAAATGAAGAATATCTCATAATACATAATTGTAACTCAACAAGATATTTCCATCCCATGTGTATCAATTTCATGGTGGTTAACATTACATTAATAATTGTTCAAATAACACACGAATAACACACCTTCCACAAGCACACTTCATCTCGGCGCCCTAAAGATCAACAGCTGCATACACCACTAAAGATACGGCTCCAAGGGCGAGAAGGCGACACTATTTCCCATGGCCCAAAGCCTAACACCCTGAAACGACAAGACAACCTAGATCTAGCGCTGCCGTTACAATAAAGAACTACTTCCTATACATTAAAACACAACTATTTAAACACAAAAAAGGTACTTCACGACATAGGCATGCTAAGTGCGCTCATTTGTCTGAGCACTTTCATTGGCATGTAAGGTGTCGTTAGGTGGAACCTTGGCGAATGTTAACATGCTACCTTTACACCATCGGCAGACACAACTTAGCTGTAGTCAAATCTATTAGTCGAAGTCTGTAGAGGGAGTTGAACTCGAGTCCTCTAGTTGAAGAAGTGGTCTTATACCAGACTGATCAAGATGTACACTCGATACTAATGGCATATGCATTTTTTATTTGAACCAGAAAAGTTTTCACTTTTACAGAAGAACTTCATTGCATCGTTAAAGAGAAGTTCAAAGTGGAAAGTAAAATGTTTTCTTATTTGTATAGCTCGACTTGAAGAACAACTGAAAGGAATTCTATCAACGCACATTAAACATCTTACAACTAACCTGGATGTTAACTCTTATCAACGCACATTAAACATCTTACAACTAACCTGGATGTTAACTCTTATCAACGCACATTAAACATCCTACAACTAACCTGGATGTTAACTCTTATCAACGCACATTAAACATCTTACAACTAACCTGGATGTTAACTCTTATCAACGCACATTAAACATCTTACAACTAACCTGGATGTTAACTCTTATCAACGCACATTAAACATCTTACAACTAACCTGGATGTTAACTCTTATCAACGCACATTAAACATCAAAATAAAAAACAACCTGTATGTTAATCTTATCAACGCACATTAAACATCTTACAACTAACCTGGATGTTAACTCTTATCAACGCACATTAAACATCAAAATAAAAAACAACCTGTATGTTAATCTTATCAACGCACATTAAACATCTTACAACTAACCTGGATGTTAACTCTTATCAACGCACATTAAACATCAAAATAAAAACAACCTGTATGTTAATCTTATCAACGCACATTAAACATCTTACAACTAACCTGGATGTTAACTCTTATCAACGCACATTAAACATCAAAATAAAAAACAACCTGTATGTTAATCTTATCAACGCACATTAAACATCTTACAACTAACCTGGATGTTAACTCTTATCAACGCACATTAAACATCAAAATAAAAAACAACCTGTATGTTAATCTTATCAACGCACATTAAACATCTTACAACTAACCTGGATGTTAACTCTTATCAACGCACATTAAACATCAAAATAAAAAACAACCTGTATGTTAATCTTATCAACGCACATTAAACATCTTACAACTAACCTGGATGTTAACTCTTATCAACGCACATTAAACATCAAAATAAAAAACAACCTGTATGTTAATCTTATCAACGCACATTAAACATCTTACAACTAACCTGGATGTTAACTCTTATCAACGCACATTAAACATCAAAATAAAAAACAACCTGTATGTTAATCTTATCAACGCACATTAAACATCAAAATAAAAAACAACCTGTATGTTAATCTTATCAACGCACATTAAACATCTTACAACTAACCTGGATGTTAACTCTTATCAACGCACATTAAACATCAAAATAAAAACAACCTGTATGTTAATCTTATCAACGCACATTAAACATCTTACAACTAACCTGGATGTTAACTCTTATCAACGCACATTAAACATCAAAATAAAAACAACCTGTATGTTAATCTTATCAACGCACATTAAACATCTTACAACTAACCTGGATGTTAACTCTTATCAACGCACATTAAACATCAAAATAAAAAACAACCTGTATGTTAATCTTATCAACGCACATTAAACATCTTACAACTAACCTGGATGTTAACTCTTATCAACGCACATTAAACATCAAAATAAAAAACAACCTGTATGTTAATCTTATCAACGCACATTAAACATCTTACAACTAACCTGGATGTTAACTCTTATCAACGCACATTAAACATCAAAATAAAAAACAACCTGTATGTTAATCTTATCAACGCACATTAAACATCTTACAACTAACCTGGATGTTAACTCTTATCAACGCACATTAAACATCAAAATAAAAAACAACCTGTATGTTAATCTTATCAACGCACATTAAACATCTTACAACTAACCTGGATGTTAACTCTTATCAACGCACATTAAACATCAAAATAAAAAACAACCTGTATGTTAATCTTATCAACGCACATTAAACATCAAAATAAAAAACAACCTGTATGTTAATCTTATCAACGCACATTAAACATCTTACAACTAACCTGGATGTTAACTCTTATCAACGCACATTAAACATCAAAATAAAAACAACCTGTATGTTAATCTTATCAACGCACATTAAACATCTTACAACTAACCTGGATGTTAACTCTTATCAACGCACATTAAACATCAAAATAAAAACAACCTGGATGTTAATCTTATCAACGCACATTAAACATCTTACAACTAACCTGGATGTTAACTCTTATCAACGCACATTAAACATCTTACAACTAACCTGGATATTAACTCTTATCAACGCACATTAAACAACCAACCTGGATACTAACTCTTATCAAGGCACATTAAACATCATACAACCAATCTGGATGTTAACTCAATAAGAGCACAGAGAGCATCTGACAAGTCAAATGAATGTATACTGTTACATCAGATATCTGGCTACTAATTTATATTTTAGGACTTTTCATTATCTTTTAAGACTCACTTGGGTCATCACGCACCGTAATCTTGTTCCACAGAGATAGGGCACCCAGGGCGTTTACAGCTTCTTCCCATCGGGTGCTCGCGGTTTTTAACTCTCATATGGAGTCTCGACACGCTTATTGATACATTTCAATCGAATTGATAATGTTGTACCTTAGGTTTTATTCCAATACATTTCAATCGAGTTGATAATGTTGTGCCTTAGGTTTTATTCCAATACATTTCAATCGAGTTGATACTGTTGTACCTTAGGTTTTATTCCAATACATTTCAATCGAATTGATAATGTTGTGCCTTAGGTTTTATTCCAATACATTTCAATCGAGTTGATACTGTTGTGCCTTAGGTTTTATTCCAATACATTTCAATCGAATTGATAATGTTGTGCCTTAGGTTTTATTCCAATACATTTCAATCGAGTTGATACTGTTGTGCCTTAGGTTTTATTCCAATACATTTCAATCGAGTTGATACTGTTGTGCCTTAGGTTTTATTCCAATACATTTCAATCGAATTGATAATGTTGTACCTTAGGTTTTATTCCAATACATTTCAATCGAGTTGATACTGTTGTGCCTTAGGTTTTATTCCAATACATTTCAATCGAATTGATAATGTTGTGCCTTAGGTTTTATTCCAATACATTTCAATCGAGTTGATACTGTTGTGCCTTAGGTTTTATTCCAATACATTTCAATCGAGTTGATACTGTTGTGCCTTAGGTTTTATTCCAATACATTTCAATCGAATTGATAATGTTGTGCCTTAGGTTTTATTCCAATACATTTCAATCGAATTGATAATGTTGTACCTTAGGTTTTATTCCAATACATTTCAATCGAATTGATAATGTTGTGCCTTAGGTTTTATTCCAATACATTTCAATCGAGTTGATACTGTTGTGCCTTAGGTTTTATTCCAATACATTTCAATCGAGTTGATACTGTTGTGCCTTAGGTTTTATTCCAATACATTTCAATCGAGTTGATACTGTTGTGCCTTAGGTTTTATTCCAATACATTTCAATCGAGTTGATACTGTTGTGCCTTAGGTTTTATTCCAATACATTTCAATCGAATTGATAATGTTGTGCCTTAGGTTTTATTCCAATACATTTCAATCGAGTTGATACTGTTGTGCCTTAGGTTTTATTCCTATTCAACCATAAATCCTGTCATGTAGTACAAATAGTGTCTGTGTTGTTGAGATACTCAAACAAGAGTTCATAAAGACTGTTTGAATTATGGATGTGTAAACATGTTGAGCCTTCATTCTATTTCTCTGTCTATTTATCAACATCTTAGCTTTGAAAAAGACAGGAGACGCCTTTGAAAAAGACTTTCTCTCCCCTTGTGTCTACCTCGTTTGTCTGTTCCTGGCAGCCAATACCCAGTTGTAGTACATCGCTTGACAATGTCAAGGTGACATGACCCTTGAAATCAGCTCCTTGCCGTTTAACGACATTCCAATTCGCTGATAACTAGGAGCGGGCCGGGTGTGAGCAGAACTGGTCGGCATCCAACTTCTACATGTTTTGTAGTCACATTATGCTCAAGAAAAGGGAACTGAAAATTTCTAAATATAACCAACTAGATCTTTAAAATTGATCTTTAAACTAAAGTTTAAACTAGCTCTTAAACTAGATCTTTACAATTCTTTCTCTCCTAATGAACGATACCATCGTTGATTTGATCTATTAAATTAAATAGTGGTTTTCGAAAGTATGTTATATAAAAAGAGCATGCATTCTCCTAGAATTCTATACTAAAAGTAAAATGTTTTCTGATTACAAACAAAACTGTTATTGAAGTTTAATCCTAACAGTGCAGACTGTACAAATGTGAAAAATGAACAATTCTGTCAGAACGTGTGAAAATAATAACTGAGATAAAGAGTTAAATAGACTCAATATTCACAATTGGAACTAGTTTAAAGATCGCTGGACTTTAGGCCAGATGAAATGCCACATTTTTTTTTAAACTTCATAAATCTAAACTTAATGTGAAATGAATAATTTGCAATGTAATACTAATAAAATGAATTATATAAATATACAACTATAATACCTATAAGCAGAATATCCAGGATAAAAAAACCTGTACAGAAAGACAAACAAAATGGGTGACTTGATATAAACCTTTGTTAAAATGGTTTATATTTTATTACGAAACGGTTCACATTTTATTATCAGGTTTCTAATCTTAGAATTAGAGTTTATATTTTAATTATTCATTTTAATTATATCTTTAAACCATTAAACCATCACGAGGATTGTCCTCATTGGACACTTATCTCATTACATCACTAGATCATTACATCACTAGCTTATTACATCCCTAAATCAGTACATCACTAGATCATTGCATCACTACATCATTACATCAATATATCATTTGATCTTTTCATCACTGACTTAAAACATAGCACACTTATATTTTTATATTAATAAATCGATTCATCCTTATATAACCAACTCTCTAGAACATGGGTGGGCAACCTTTTTGGATCGAGGGCCGCATTTCTTTAAATTTGGGAATGGCGGGCCGCATATGTATATACAACTTAGAAAGATACTCTAGCTATAACTTTTAATTCATAGTTACACTGTATTATATTCACGTTTCTTTTTTTCCACACTCCACGTTAAGGAATTACAAGAAAAGTTAGCAAGTTTTGAAATCAATTAATACTTTTTTTAAAATTGCTGTTGTCTTTTTATATTACAATAACCCCACTAATATACAGTAGTACTTAATGTGCAGTATTTTTTATTTTTACACTCGTGCATAATGTTCCGGAACTATGGAACTAGCTTACAAGTTGTTACCCTTGTGACTGCTGTCAAATTACAGTCAGTCAAAATCGACCAGTAATTATACTTGTTTAGTTTCCCCCGACCCAAAATATAATGCTTGTTCACTGGATGAGACAATATATGTTCCGGAAGTTAAATGTCGGGACGAACGAAACTTGCCCTTTTGGAGCATTACCAGAGAATGCTGGCCATGTCCTTCAATGGTGCATACTAAATCAGAGACCCGAATAGGACTCTGGCCCCAAAGCCCTCCTATAGAACAAAAACTATTTGGAGAACTGCCTGTATCTGGAAAACATTGCGCGGTTCATCTTAGATATATGATTACTGAACTGAACTTTCCAACATGTAAAACGAGAACAAAGAAAAAGAAAACAGATGTATGTGTACACAAATAGTGTGAACAGCAGCACATTTTTTAAAGTGTTGACGTACAGATTCTGGCAGAGATTGTGTCTTGACCTGAGTTTATTGATGTAAAGTCAATAAGCATAGTCTTTTGTTTGCTTGAAACATTTTATAATGACAGTTTCAATCATTTATATTTATATTATTTTTAATATATTTGCATTTTTATAAGTATATACTGTGGGCACACCTGACTTCTGTAGGTGTCGGCGGGCCGCATAAAACACTCCGGCGGGCCGCATGTGGCCCGCGGGCCGTAATTTGCCCACCCCTGCTCTAGAAACACGTTCTCTGTAACTCTGTATTTATTTATTTAGTCATTTAATTTATTTACAAGTCAAGGGCATCGAGGTCAAATTCCAGTGCGCAATAGGATTTCAAAATCGGGATTTCCCTGATTCCATGTTGATCTTTCAGGTAGCTTACAACTGTTGCGGAATTTAAAATTTGTCTACACTAATACTGGAAACAGGTTCTCACTTAAATTTGACTATTGGTGTTGCTAACACGATTAGATCATTAGCTAGAAAAAGTTCCTGGCTGGCTGCCCTGCCTCATCGTGGCGCCCGAGTGGAAACGGTCTTGAGCTGGACGGCTAGGTCAAATGGGTAGCGAAACATGGCTCCCGCGGGAGTGCCTAAGAGGGTGCGAGAGCACCACATTGCACTGTGCAGGATGTAAAAGAGCTCCCGCAGTGATCTGTCAACGTCCAGGCACCATCCCTCAAGAAGCCGTTACATAAATGGTGTGTCCCGCACTGTTATCCTGATACAGTATATGAATACGACGGGGGTCCCAGTGGTGCGCGCGTCTTTAGTCCGCGAGCCCAAAGAGTCCATGTCCATTGGAAGTGAACGCAAAACCAATCTCTAAGTTTAACTCCGCGTCTCACCCCCCCCCTCCCGGACAGCGGGAAGGAGGAACTCGCTGTCCACTTCAGGCTGGTGAAAGGGAGCTCTTGTTCGCTTGTGCTGGCCTTAGTGTTCCAAGTGCGACGCACAACACTACTAGACTCGCATGGCCTTAGTGTTCCAAGTGCGACGCACAACACTACTAGACTCGCATGGCCTTAGTGTTCCAAGTGCGACGCACAACACTACTAGACAATGTCAGATGGTAGAAAAAGTAAATTCGTCTTTTGTTGATTTTATTTATTAATTATAACAATTTTAAGGTATTTTACATTTTGATATGTTTTTTTTTTCTGATGGCTTAAATTGTAGCTTTCATTTGAATTGATGGTCTGCTGAACAAAATTCCGGACATTATTGCTACCCAGCCGTAAAATAATATTACAATTTTATAGTATGCCAGTATTACTGATGCCCCACAAAGGGCGCATAACCGACACCACGTCAAAGACCTAGAAAGAAGTGATTTTCACGGGTGGGTATCCAGCATTAAGCTATACCCACAACACCAACACCAACCCAATCCGATTGAACAGGAGCAATAACTCGCCTCGATTTGTAACGTCAGCACAGTCACTGGCTGGCCAGAGATAACTGGGTTCATGCCCTTGAATGCCAATGAGGCAGCCTGGAGAGTGACGGTGAGCAATGCATCCCTCGCATAACTCGCTTTGGATGTCCAAATGGGTTGATCTCTGGCATCGGGTATTGATTAGCAGTTCTTGGCATTTTGTAGACACGACTCGCAGCTCCGTTAACACTTTTGAAACATTGTCCATGACAGAGTGAAACAAATCCTCTTGTTTCTAAGTCGCTTCTTTATGTTCTGATTTACTCTGACGTTATTGCCTTGTACTCTATTGTTTGAATATAAAAAACAAACAGTCGCGTCCAACAGTTGAAGATGTTCAAATAGGAGTATAGGTCAGAGAAACAAGCTGCACGACGAAAGATTCCATTCATTAATTCAGTACAATTCTGAGCTATGGTTTGTTTCTTTATAGTTTAGGTCTAAATATTTTGTTTTCGTGGCTTCAATTGTCTATAAATTCAAGTCATTCCTAAATATGGGTCCAACTCTCTCTCTCTCTTTCTATATATTACAAGTCCAAAGTGTTCAGTAGAAATACTTACCTTGTGTGAAGTGAAAATGTTTAAATTGTTTGGTTGAGATCAGTCTTTACGAATGACTCCAAGTCTATGGGACACATTGTATGAGGCTGTGCTAGCGATGTGAATAAAAGGAAATTGGAACACATAGATCTTTTTTTTTAAATTAGTTTTAACGACTTATACTAAGCAAAGATGACTGTTTTCCAGTACTATATATGATTACCGTATGTTAATGATTAGTACAACTAAACGATCTAGAACTTGAAATAAACTGAAGCAAACTTCTTATTTAACCAAACTGAATCTATCGTTTATAAATTTAAATAGATACACTTGTAAAGTAGATATATTTGGAAACACCTTTGAAATGCTAATTGAAACAAGATATTTCTCCCAACAAGTTAACATCGTTTCTGTCTCAGTTGCTAGTCTCTTCTCTACTGTCACACCAGTCTTCTTGTATTAACCTAAATTACAAAAGAATCGGACAGAGCACCTTGTGGTTTTATCAGAAACTCTTCAGCCTACGCAACCAAAACATCCGCTCCACGTCCTTCAAGCTTACCTCACAGATACACACATATGTTCCTTATAACACCGTGGCACATCTGATACAGCGAGTACAAGGATGATTTATTTTTTACTTAAATGGATCACGTGATTGATTTTTAACGTTTGATTTCTTCATGATGGGGAATACAAGAGGGTCTATTTTTAAACATTTTAAAGAACATGAAATTTTACATATTTTCTAGCGCACAAGTTTTTAATGACTGGCAAGGATAAAATGTGTGTGCGTATCTGTCTCATCTAATTCTACTTCTATAGGTCGATTGGAATGAATGAGAAAATGAAAAGAAGTGGTTAACTTTTAACAGTCGACAGAGAGTCGTGTCATGACTATAGATATAATACTTGTGCGTGTTCTTATAACTAATTCCTTTTAGTGATTTTATAATCTTCCTCTATTTCGGATGCTCACGGTGTGAGAAAAATATTGTATGTATAGATAGTTTCAATATTAATTTTAAGAGAAATGTAGCAATTAATGCATTTTTTTAAAATTTTGCTTAAATCAAGATTAGTTTTTATATTCAATTAGACATTATACATTACCTCAGAGACAAAAAAAAAAGTTTTCATAATTAAAAATTTCATTTTGTTTCTTTTAAATTAAAGTTCGACTTTTACAAGAACTCAACTTTTGAAAGTAAAATCTATGTGGAGTTATTTCCCCAAGGCTTTCAGGAGTTCTCCAGAATTAATATCAACTCAAGGTCAGAACTCGTCCACTTGAATCTCGATGTCAAACGTTACCGTCGTGCTTAACGTGCTACAACGGAAGTAGTATTGCTCAAATGTCATGGTCATCATAAACGGCAAGAAGCTTATCGTCTGGAAATAAACTTGATTGACCTCTTTTTTTATTTGCTCTGTTTTTGTTCAAGGTTAGTGCTCGTGCACTTTGAAGGTCGTTTATTTTGAGATTTCTGTAAATTGTTTCAGCTGTTACTCATTCATATGAAAATTCAAAAAAGAATTAGAAAATAATGATTAGCAAGTAAAACATACACAGACTTTAAAAAGTAAATTTAAAAAAGCTTATCTAAGGGGAAAATTTCACATTATAAGCCATATATCTCATTACTGTAAGATGTATTTCCCTTTTTTCCATACCAAACAAAATTGATTAATTAGCTACTATAACTAATTTACTAATTAGGTAAATTTTTCATTGATTCATATTACTATTTTTCGAAGTTTCAACTTAATTCAAGAATGAGAAGTTTGAAATGAACGTGTGATAAATGTGTACCGGACAAACAGACGGAGAGAGTTAGTATGAGCTTTGTACAACTGTATAACTAGAACACTTTGATGGTACCTATAAATGTTTCATTTACTCAAATTAAAACTGGAAGATTAGACTTTTAGAATACATAGTAAAAACAAACAATAGTAATAATACCTCTAATCGCATAGATTTATTAGTGTTATTCTAGATCTTTAACAAATTCAATTACATGACTAATCCGTAGTAATTAATACAACTACATTTAATATAAGCGTTTTTTTTTCTTTATTTGTGTGTGTTTTTTTTTTAGTATTTTTTTGTATTTGGCATGTTACCAATTGCTTTGTGTTCATGCTTTCAGCCTTGTCAGTTCGCTGTGATTCTATCACTTATTGGAACCAGTTGGAAAGGGCTGGAGGAGAAAGAAGTATTTTTGGTTAAATAAAGAAGAAGAAAGACCTGAATTCGAACTCTGTGCTGAAGACTCCTTAAGCCAATATACTAACCACTGTGCCAGGAAAGTGCTTACAAAAAATAGGTTTTATACTTATCTATTGTGCTAAATTTCAGCTTGATAAATGAGTGATCTTTCCTTTTAATTCTTCTTCTTGTCCAAACTCTTGAGCCATGAAGAGAATTATATCTATAGATTAATAATACATTTTAGAATGTCCGTAAGTTCACCCAGCAGTAATAGCTACCAAGCATAGGAGTCTGAAATAATGAGATTGACAGATGTGCTGGCCACATGACACTCTCGTCTCGTATAAACAGTCGGTGCAAGCTCTTGACTAGAGTGCATTAAACTATAAATAGATGTCTAATTCTTTAGAAAACTAAGGCAAAAATAATCTTTAAATATAATTTTAATTAATGTAACTATTTATTTTCAGGAATTAAATGATCTTCACGTTCTTTCAAATGTGATTCAACTGATCTCCCTTTTGGACAGCAACTATCACGTGGACAAACTTTTTTTTTTTTTTTTTCCCATGCTATTCAATTAGAACCCTAAGACCGGAAGTAACAAACTGCTAAAAAAAACAACAACATGACAACAATGAGTAATTAAAAGACAACATCCGGTGGGAAAATATTTAATGGCCTTGGTGGAAAAAGAAACGGCACAAAAAGTGCAGACGAGATAATCAAGACAGAACAAATGTGAGCGGACTCAACCTCAAGCAAACATCGACTCATTGCTAGGTGCTTCAATAAAAAGTTAAGATTATATTTTTTTTTTATTTTTTTTTTTTTTTTTGGTTTATTTTATTTGATTGTAAAGAAGAAAATGTGCGCGTCTATTCCAGTGTCGGATCTAAGAAAGGACATTTAGGGCAGTTGCCCCAGGCCATTTTAGCCCACAAGTCATGAAAGAAAAAGAAATGAAAGTATCAGATGGACAGAAGTTTGTTTCGTTCTCTCCACTTCCCGCGTGATTTTTTATGAAACCTTCAGATTTTGTTAATAACTTTAAAAACATTACTAGAGGTCAGCAGGATAATCAATAAATCAAAACTTTAAAAAATTACATTTACTATATTTTAATTGTATTTTATTACTAAATAGCACGTCTTTTCAGCTGCCCCCAAAAGTGAAATAGACGCTATTAGTTTTGTGTAGTCTATCTGTCCGTTAGTCCGTCCGTCCGTCCCGTTTAAATATCGTAAACTAGAAAAGATATTGAAAATACGATATCGTGATATTTTAGACTTTAGACCATTCAAAGTTCTGATGCAACAGCTACTTTTTTAATTTCTAAAAGCGAAAAATTTTTTTTTTTAAATGAACTATGCAAACAATTTTTGTTTCATAAAAAATACACCCTTTTTACAACAATTCACTATTAATAGTAACAAACACTGAAGACTATTTAGTATGGGAGTAAACTCATTTTCCTTATTTCATACACATCTATGCAAACGGCTTTAGATTTTTCGTAATAATAATATTTATTTTGCAAAACGGTATTACTGTGTTAAGTATTCTCAGTTCTACAAACTACCTATATTATCTTATATAATACAGACGTTACTTCAAAAAGAAGACGATTACGTCCTACGCGTCATGCATTTAGCCATTAGTTTTTCTGGCATATAATTTAAAACAACAATTACTAAGAAGTGTTTCATATTATATACGAGAACTGTGTAATTTCATTTCATGGAGGTAACACTGAACTAACAGGAAAAGTTTCATTTGTTGATGTTTTGATTTAGAGATTCCGACTTCACAAAACAATTAAATATAGTAGCTAATCACATAATAACATCCGTTAGGCCAGATTCACATCTAGCTTCACTTTCACCTATCCCTTAGTTTGATGGACCATTGGGGCACCACTCAGGATCTGTCTACCGTCTTTCTCTTTTTCTCTCTGTAGTTTGGCTTGGATAAAATTTAATTTACTTTCTTTCAATCGTTTTCTCTCTCTTCTTCATCTCATCTTCTTCCTGGTACTGTTTCCAGATGAAAAGTCTTTGCGAGCCCTGAGGACCTTGTGATGTGGCCAAATAATTTGAGTTTACGTTTTTTGACAACTTAGATTTAACTATATCTTCATAACTATCAGTTCATTGAATACATTTGAATATTAACGATGTTATAATAATAACATTAATAAATCTCCGTATCAAGTCGTTAATCGAAACAATACAATATCACGTCTCTTCTTTTGTATTGTCGGATATAGGGATGTAGCTGTTGATAGTTTGTAGTTCAAAGTTTCTGTTGTTCTTTATGAAAATATTGAAACCTGCCTTTTTATCTAAGGGTGCTAACGTTCTGACTGAATACCCATAAGCTCTATTTCATTGGTTACTTCGAAATGTCGATAATTCCTTCCCACTTTTTTTCTAGCTTATGATCAGCCGCATTCATCGTCGCCAAATATAGGAACATAAGCGAGTAGTGAGAATATGATTAGTTTTTAATATTTCTCAAAAATAACAAAGATATCAGATTTCTGAACACACATAAATCCGAAACTGTTCATAGTTTATGGTTCAAACTTGTACTTGACATTATTTGGTTAGTATCAAAGCCAAAAGTTTGGCGCCACACACAAAGAGTTCTACAAGACACAATTATTTTACAGTTCATGTCATGTCTGCCTGTTGAGATTTGCTTCAAGCGAGTCCCGGGTATTAGCTAGAAATGTTTTCCTGAAATGTCACCTGTAGTTGTCTGGCCATGTGATTGAAGCTTAGGTTCAAATCTCTCATGCCTAAGGGCGTTGAGGAGTAGAATAAATACATGCCTAAAGCAAACCAAAAAATAAAAAAATAAACAAAATAATTAATCACCAACAATTAATTAACGAATTGACCAACAATTAATTAACGAATTGACCAACAATTAATTAACGAATTGACCAACAATTAATTAACGAATTGTTTTTTTGATTGAGTCATGTCTTGTCAGCGTCAATGTATAATTAAACAAAGTTTTAACTTGACCCGAGAATGGGAAATGTGAGAAATAAAACATGTTCAAACTTTTTAACAGACAGACAGACAGACAGACAGACAGAGTGAGTTGATATAAGCTTTGTCAAAATAAGCAAAGTTTCCGCTAAATACTAAGACTGAGTGATGTGTTCCATTAAAGAACAAGTTTGGGCTACACTGTTTTGTGGAAGAAATAGTGGTCAGTCAGTGAGGGCTTTTGGTTAGTATAATTCTAGATAGTGCAATTAGTACAATTTAAAAAAAAAATTAAAACCTTTTAAACCGGAACAAGACTTCCATTTCTACATCATTATTGTGTAGCCTGGCTTGATGTTTCTTTTTTCATCTTGTGGAGAGTGCTCTTGTCTGTATTGACTCATTTGACTGTATCTCTTCCATTTAGTGCACTTAAGTCAGAACATAATTGATCCTAGATGTCTATATCTACTGCTAAAACTCATGTCTTTAATTATCAACTTTTGAAATTAATACCCTCCCCCCCAACCCGGCAAATTTTCCCCTCCACCTCTTACTACTTAGCCTCATGTCTCTATCACCAGTGTTATGAGCATCTTTTCTGTTGTCTCCTCTTACTCTACTGCCCCCCCACCCACCCAGCGTGTCATAAAGGAGTCTGCAGGATAGTGGGATAGGTTCGTCGCTTACCCTTACTTGTAGTTATAGGGGAAAAGTTCAACGCCCCGTTGTCCTGCTGACTCTAAAGTTCATGTCATGGGCAGTGAACTCTTAAAATAACAAATATCAGATAAGAGTTAATTAGCTAAGAAAAAGTAATTGTTGCCCTTGTTATTAAGCTGAGTATTAGAAGCGGGAAGTAAACAAAGCAAAGAAAGAAACTAAGAGTGAACGAGAGCATTGATCAGACTTCGTTAGCAGGACACGACAATGGAATAGCTGGCTGGTCGTGCGGTTTGCGCGCTGGACTGTCGTTAACATGTATTGATGGTCACGGGAAATAAATTATCTTTAACACTGAAGCAACATCCGAAACATGCCAAACAAACAAACATATTAAAGCGCAGTGTATAGTGTCACTACAGGCCACATTAGTGGAATAGTTTTTCATTTTACTCATCCTACTCATGGCAGGAAAAAAAGCTGAATGTCTTCCACCTCCGATGCCTAAGGCGGATCTTTAAAATAAGGTGGCAAGATAAGATAACCAATGAGGAAGTGCTACAAAGAGCAGGGTGCCAGGACATCCGCTCTGTTATCAGCAGCAGACGCCTTGTCTGGCTTGGCCACGTTCGTAGAATGCCAGTAGGTCGACTTCCACATGACATTCTGTATGGCGATCTAATAGAAGGCAGGAGAGCCGCTGGTCGCCCACTTTTAAGATATACGGATGTATGCAAACGCGACATGAAGCTCTTCAAAATCGACACTGGCAACTGAGAAGAGGTGGCACTGGACAGATCCACATGGAGAGAGAGCATAAAGGAAGGGTCACAGATTGCAGATGTCATACACAACAGAAGCAGAAAGAAAGGTGAAAATGCAACGGCGCCTGGTGATTATATATGCCCAACCTGCGATCGCAGCTGTGTATCAAGGATTGGCCTCTTTAGTCACACAAGAAGTTGCAAAGGGAAAAGATCGTCTCTCGAGACGTAAAATGCCACAGACATTTCATTTTACTTTATATGTTAATAAAAAAAAAGCAAGTCATTTCTTAAGCTATAGCATTCTCCGTTTTGGGAAAATGTAAAAAGTAAATGTAAAAGTATTTGGGAGAAAGTTTTTATGCTGCCTTTAGGTACTCAATTAACAATATCTGGCCTATATCGGCATCCCAACTCGAGTTCCCTCGCTAGGTAGGCAAGCTTGTATCCCAGCTCGAGTCTCCTCGCTAGGTAGGCAAGCTTGTATCCCAGCTCGAGTCTCCTCGCTAGGTAGGCAAGCTTGTATCCCAGCTCGAGTCTCCTCGATATAGACAAGCTTGTATTTTTAAATTTCACTATCTAGAATTATAATAGCCAAAAGCTGTCACTGATTGACCACTATGTGGCCTGTATTGACACTACACACTGCGCTTTAACATATTTGTTTGTTTTGCATGTTTCGGATATTCCTTCAGTGTTGAAGATAATTTATTTCCTAGTCCAAACTTCCCGAAGGACGAAGGGAGGTGGGAGCGGGCAGGGTTTGAACTCGGGACCATCGATACTTGACGTCTTCGGTTATTTCTGCATTCAGTGAGTGAAGAGTTGAATACAAGAATGTCCAGAAACATTGTGTGCATCGTCTTCTAAGTCTAGATCTAAATGTCTATCATTGGACTAGTATCAGGTGTAGTAGATCTATAGATGCACTTAACCAGGAGTCTTTCTCGGGAGAAAAGAAGGCAATGGGGCGGGGTAAAAAGAAATATTCCTTTTTTTTAAATCTAACATTCATGACTTTTTAAGAGAAAAACAATCGCTGTAGAGATATTGTTTTTTTTTTTAAAGATTTCTAGTATTTTTTGTTTGGTTTTGTTTGCTTGAGAACAGCATTATTTGCAGTTTGCTGTTTGTATACTATTTGACTGTTTGTAGTACATGTTTACTGCTTGTGCGTTGTTTGTGTTAAGCACTATTCCTTTACTGATTTGTATAATTTGTGCACGGCTGTACTGTTTGTAACAATTATTTCTCGGCTTTTTTCTTGGGGTACTGAGATCTCTGACTTCGTCAATTTGAAAGAGCAGTCCAAGCAGCAGACGACTACCTGTATTTGGTGCCTGGTCGCTGCTATGCGGTGGTGCCTGGTCGCTGCTATGTGTTGATGCCTGGTCGCTGCTATGTGTTGGTGCCTGGTCGCTGCTATGTGTTGGTGCCCTGTCGCTGCTATGTGTTGGTGCCTGGTCGCTGCTAAGCGTTGGTGTCTGGTCGCTGCTATGTGTTGGTGCTAGGTCGCTGCTATGAGTTGGTGCCTTGTCGCTGCTATGTGTTGTTGCAGGGTCGCTGCTATGTGTTGTTGCAGGGTCGCTGCTATGTGTTGTTGCAGGGTTGCTGCTATGTGTTGTTGCAGGGTCGCTGCTATGTGTTGTTGCAGGGTTGCTGCTATGTGTTGTTGCTCTGTCGCTGCTATGTGTTGTTGCAGGGTTGCTGCTATGTGTTGGTGCCCTGTCGCTGCTATGTGTTGTTGCAGGGTCGCTGCTATGTGTTGTTGCAGGGTTGCTGCTATGTGTTGTTGCAGGGTCGCTGCTATGTGTTGTTGCAGGGTGGCTGCTATGTGTTGGTGCCCTGTCACTGCTATGTGTTGTTGCAAGGTTGCTGCTATGTGTTGGTGCCCTGTCGCTGCTATGTGTTGTTGCAGGGTTGCTGCTATGTGTTGGTGCCCTGTCGCTGCTTTGCGGTGGTACCTGGTCGCTGCTATGTGTTGATGCCTGGTCGCTGCTATGTGTTGGTGCCTGGTCGCTGCTATGTTTTGGTGCCTGGTCGCTGCTATGTGTTGTTGTAGGGTCGCTGCTATGTGTTGGTGCCCTGTCGCTGCAATGTGTTGGTGCCTGGTCGCTGCTATGCGTTGGTGTCTGGTCGCTGCTATGTGTTGGTGCTAGGTCGCTGCTATGTGTTGGTGCCTTGTCGCTGCTATGTGTTGTTGCAGGGTGGCTGCTATGTGTTGTTGCAGGGTCGCTGCTATGTGTTGGTGCCTTGTCGCTGCTATGTGTTGGTGCCTGGTCGCTGCTATGTGTTGTGCCTGGTCGCTGCTATGTGTTGGTGCCTTGTCGCTGCTATGTGTTGGTGCCTGGTCGCTGCTATGTGTTGGTGCCTTGTCGCTGCTATGTGTTGGTGCCTGGTCGCTGCTATGCGTTGGTGTCTGGTCGCTGCTATATGTTGTTGCAAGGTTGCTGCTATGTGTTGGTGCCCTGTCGCTGCTATGTGTTGTTGCAGGGTTGCTGCTATGTGTTGGTGCCCTGTCGCTGCTATGTGGTGGTGCCTGTTCACTGCTATGCGTTGGTGCCTGGTCGCTGCTATGTGTTGGTGCCCTGTCGCTGCTATGTGTTGGTGCCTGGTCAGCCCTGGTTGCTGCTATGCGTGGTGCCGGGTTGAGATCAGTGATTCGAATTTCCATTTAGGCCTACCTATTATTTGACATATTTTCTTCACCTTCATCTCTTCATCGCCTTGGTACCTTAGTGCTACTATTTTTATATGTTACATGTCGTATTTAAGTTAACATCTGTATCTTATGAACTCTTTCACTCTGTAGATACCAACGTGGATTTGACCCCATTCAATTAAATTAATTTTTGGTTTTATAAACTTTAATTTGTTTTATAAAAAAAAGAGCATGCATTCCCCTATAATTATAGCTTATACCTAATATAACATTTCTTGATTATATACAAAATAGTTATTGAAGTTTAATCATAAAAGGGGAGTGAAACACAAATGAGCAAAAAAGAAAAATTCCGTCGGAACGTGGAAAATAATTACGGAGAGAAATTTTCTAAGCATAATAATTTGTTCTCAATCACTATGAACATCAGTGACGTTGGTCTAAGTCTAGAACGTAAACTTACAAATCGTTTTGATTTTGAACACTATAAAAGTACCGGTAAATTATGTTCCCCTTTCACACCTTTGTGGTCTATAGGGCAGATGGTTATCTATTATCTGTATTGAACAATAGAATGACTCTAAAATGAGTTATGTTTGTGACTCTCTATGAAGCCCCCAACCAATGTTACACCTGGAGAAACAATGCGCCTTTTAAACGCTAGCACCAGGAGCGTGTGTGAAGGACAAGTCCGACCAAAGTCTAATGTCAGGATATTATCTCATACACAAATTTTATGAACCACCGGTCAGGTTCTTCTCCTGGTTCATCTTCTAGGAGTATAATCAACTCCATGATGTCATCTAATTCAACCTCCTCAGATCAACAACTTGTGAGCTTTATTACTCTTTACGGTACTTCACTTTATTACTATTAAAAAGTAACTTTGAAAAATGTACTTCTCAACAGCTTCAGTTCCAACAATAGTTCTTACAATAAATAAATCTCCAAACTTCAAAAGACCACTTGTTCCAGCAACATTGAACAAAGGAACTAACTTCTACTAAAAATAAACTCCAACTAACTTCTACTAAAAATAAACTCCAACTAACTTCCACTAAAAACATACTCCAACTACCTTTACCTTTTACCTTTACCTATCCCTTAGTCTGTTGGACCGTTGGGGCACCACGCAAAACTTTTCGACTGTCTTTCTCCATTCCTACCTTTTTTTTTGCCTTGTTTAGAACCTCTCTCAATGGCAGGCCCGTCCATTCTTTAATGTTGTCCTCCCATCGCTTTTTCTGTCTGCCTCTTCTTCTTTCCCTGGCACTGTTCCCTGAAGGAAGGTCTTTGCGAGCCCCGTAGATCTTGTAATGTGGCCATAGGTTTTAAGCTTTCATCTTTTTACAATAGTTAGCAGGTCATCATGGGCTCCAATCGCTGCAGTAACCCTGCCTCTGATCTCTTGGTTTGTGATGTGGTCTTTGAATGTGATGCCTAGGATCCTTCTGTAGCATCTCAATTCCATTGCTAGGATCCTCCTCTCTAGCTCTGCATTCAACGTCCAAGACTCGCAAGCATATAAAATGTGGCCATGACCAGGGAGCGCATCAGTCTGATTTTGGTGCCGAGGGCTACGCCCTTGTCTTTCCATATTATTTCAAGTTTTGAAAGGGCAGCTGTGGACTGTGCTATTCGGGCCAATAGTTCGGTTTTTGTTCCCTCATCTGAGACAATAGCTCCGAGGTATTTGAAGCTGTTAACACTAGTTAGCTTTTCACCTCCAATACTGATGCCTCTTTTAAAGCCCTGATGGCTATTGGTCATAATTAGTTTTTTTTCGGCATTTATTTGCATGCCATATGTCTTATCAATGCGCATCGCGAGGTCAGCAAGTTCTTCCGTTCCTGCTAGGCCGTCAATGTCATCTGCGAAGCGCAAGTTAGTAATTCTTCTTCCTCCAATGCTAACAGTACCTTCATAGCCCTCGAGGGCATCTTCCATTATCCTTTCAAGGAAGATATTGAAAAGTGTTGGTGAAAGTAGGCAGCCTTGTCTTACTCCAACTGTGGTTTTGAACCAGTTCCCAATATTATTGTTGAAGTACACTGCACTAGTGGTCTCCTTGTAGAGGTTCTGGATAAATTTGATTATGTTTTTATTAATGTTGTACTTTTCCATTGTCGCCCAGAGTGCCCCGTGCCATACTCGACCGAAAGCTTTCTTGAAATCAATAAAGACATGGAAAAGATTCTCTTGGTGTTGTAGATATTTCTCACAGAGTATTTTGAGGTTTATGATTATTTCTGTTGTGCTGCGACCTTGTCTAAAACCCGAGATACAGAGATACTAAATGTCCCGGCAGTCTCCAGCATTGACGACTATCCGATTCTTCGCTTGGAAGTAGCAGCAGCAGTAAAAGCCCTGAAAAAGAGAAAATCGACCGGAGTTAACAACATTCCTGGTGAACTTCTTCAGGCGGGAGGAGAAACTATGATAAACGCACTCTTTATGATTTGCAACAAGATCTGGCAATCAGGAGAATGGCCCAACCCCTGGACCCAATCACTCATAATAACCATTCCAAAGAAAGGCAACTTAAAACTCTGTCAAAACTATCGCACCATCAGCCCCATAAGCCATCCCATCAAAGTACTGTTAAAAATTATATTAAACCGGCTAAAACCGATAGCAGACAACATCATATCATATCAGAAGAACAAGGTCGCAGTACTCCAACTAACTTCCACTAAAAACTAACTTCCACTTCTAGTTCAAGATAACGACTATAGAAATACTCTCTCTGCCCTTCCCAGAATCCAATCATTCAATCCACATCCTGTGTATACAATTCACATTCTTACCCTGGGAATGTATAAACGAAGGGATATAACTCTTTCCTACGTAAATAACAACAAAGAAGCAATACATTCACTCTCGCCTTACCTGCCCCTGACACGACTCATAGACATTCTTTGACCGATGGAAGACAATATAAATATATACAATTCTGTTCATTTTGTGTAATGCACAGAGTTCTCTACTTCAAATAGTATCTTGTAAGCTATACGTGTATCCATCAGAACTCAAATCTGATGTGGTAGAAATACAAAAAAAAGTTAACGATCAATTTATTTTCATAACTTTTATTTTTAATAAAATCTTCATTTTTCTTTCATTTCTGACATCGTATTTCATGTCAATCTTTTTTTTTTTTTTGAATACTTATATGTAAGTCAGAACTTCATAGAGGTCGGAACCTGGACTCTGATCTCAAAAACGACTCTTACGATTTTTCTAGAAATTTAACAGTTGATCTATATCCCTGAGATGCTGAACAAAAAAACACTAGCTTCTTGACTACTTGAGGAAAACTCTCTAGATTGACCGTCATCTATTTTCAAATAAAAAGGAAATAAGTCTAAATTAGGCAAGAGGTCTACATTTAGGTCTAATGTCCTAAATCGGTTTTGAAAGGAACATGGCATTCTTAAAAATTACTATCGCTTTCGGGAATTTCCAAATGCCTGCTTTTTCTGAGTTTAATAAATTAATGTTCAGGAAAATTGTGCGCATATTCTTTTAAGTCTAGATCTTAATTCCTAATCATTTGAATATTATTAAGTGTACTAGATTTGTACATTCGCTTAGCCACGGTTCTTTCTCCTGAGAACTTCGTAGTATAATTATTTAATGATTGAAAAAAGAAATTGTTTCGTTTTTTTTTTTTTTATTTAACATTCATTAATTTAAATTGCACCAAGAATGTTTTATTGTCCGGTTAAAAAAAAATTATTGTTTTTCTTGTTCTTTAATCTATATTATAAAGTAGAATGTGAGGTGTATGTATGTATGTTACTTATAGACATCAAAACCGCTTGACCAATCTTGATAAAACTAGGCAGGAATGTTCCTTGGGTACCAACTTAGACCGTAGTGTATGTATTGTAGCCCTAAAACAAACTTAAGACCCTCAAAAAAAATAAAGTTGTCCGACTCTATTACAGCTATAGTATTTTATGGATCTAGGCCATGTCTACAATGTTGACATGAGAAAAGATAGAAAGGATTTAGACCTAGATCTAATTTTAAGAAATACACTTTGCGCAGATAGTTTTTTACTTTGACACATGAAAAGACAAAAGAAGATCCATTGATTTCATTATATAATAAAATTAACCTTCAATTTTGTGTTTCAAAAGCATTTTTTACATTAATTAGTTCCTTATATCTGTGACTACAGATTTCCTGACGAACATTCTTTCATTAGACAATAGCCTACCGTAATGAATCGCGTACTAAATATTAATTCGTTTAATTGTTTACTTTATAATCCCATCCCTAGATCTAAAACTCTAATTCAACTCTAAGATGATAAAACTTCTCTTCGCACAGATAGTTTTATACTTTAACACCTAACATATTAATTAAAGTCCATTCATTTCATATTTTGATCAAATAAACATTTAAATTTGGTTTTCTAAAGCTACATTCGCTTACGAAAGCTGCGAAGCCGAGTTGAGTTAGGCCTAGATCTATATTCATTCATGAATCGCGTACTAAACATTATTTCGTTCAATTGTTCACTTTATAATCCCATTCATTTAACAATGCTATCGCTCTTTTCGTTTTTAATAAATAAGAATGTATCGACTTCGGGTAAACCCATTTTCGCAAACCTAATTTTATTTTCGTAGCGAAAGAGAAATAACGTGAAAGGATCATTAGCTAAGTTTAACATACATATAAATCCAATCCACTAGATTATTCAAAAGCATTTTTTACATAAATTAGTTCCTGATATCTACATATTTCCTGGCGAACATTCTTTCATTAGACATTACCAAATGGTTACACATTAACACATCTCTCTTCTGAGGTCTGAGTCTATTCCTAGGCCTAGCCGCCCTAGGTCTAAAACTCTTACTGAACTCTAAGGTGATAAAACTTCTTTTCGCAAAGATAGTTTTATGCTTTAACACATAAACATACTAATTATTGTCCATTCATTTGATATTTTAATCAAATAAACATTCAAATTTGTTTTTCTAAAGCACTTCTAATACATTCGTTCGCTGTTCGCTAAAGCTGCGTAGCCGTGTTGAGATAGGCCTATATTCATTCATGAAAAAAAGTTTACGCATGCGCAGCACAGAACTCTAGATTAGTGTAGATTTAGAATTTAGATCAACGTCTACCTCAAGATCTACTTTATACTTTATACACATGAACATACAAAATTTAGTCTATTTATCTCAAATTTTAATCAAATATATGTAGGCCTACAAGCAAATGTTTTAATTTGAAAAAAAAATGGATTTAATTAAGCCTATTAGCTATTTTGATTTAATAGCTTCATTCACACTATTTTTACATTGACACATTCGCTTTACTTATTACATTATTATTTCGTTTAATTGTTTACAAAACACTCTCAGTGACTATATCGACAGTAATGCGCAAATAAAGACCCGCGGGTCGCGGGTAACATATGTCTAGTTAAATAATAAAATAAAAAAGAATTTTTATTGACACTCCACTAGTGACACTCAAAAAAAAATTGATACAATTAAATTCATAAATAGATCTTAGTTTCTATGAATTTCATAATTTCAAAACATGATCATACAAAATGAACTCCCTTTCTGCATACAATGTTTTTTAAAAAAATGAAATAAATAAGTGAACTCTCTTTTTTGATGAAATCATTTGATCTAATGGTTTGAATTCATGACATTTTCAAACATTTAATTCCTTTGTGCTCTGTCATTACATACGGGCTTTTTTCCTTAGATGCCTTTACAAAGTAGTATATTTTTTTTAAAATGTGCTCTACTTTTTTTGTCCTACAATATCTCTTTTCAACTCATAGCTTCGTGAAACCTGGAACATTCAGCGGGGGTGAAATCTTGAACACTCTGAGGGGGTGAAACCTGGAACACTCTGAGGGGGTGAAACCTTGAACACTCTGTGGGGGTGAAATCTTGAACACTCTGAGGGGGTGAAACCTGGAACACTCTGAGGGGGTGAAACCTTGAACACTCTGAGGGGGTGAAATCTTGAACACTCTGAGGGGGTGAAACCTTGAACACTGAGGGGGTGAAACCTGGAACACTCTGAGGGGGTGAAACCTGGAACACTCTGAGGGGGTGAAACCTGGAACACTCTGAGGGGGTGAAATCTTGAACACTCTGAGGGGGTGAAACCTAGAACACTCTGAGGTGGTGAAACCTGGAACACTCTGAGGGGGTGAAACCTGGAACACTCTGAGGGGGTGAAACCTTGAACACTCTGAGGGGGTGAAACCTTGAACACTCTGAGGGGGTGAAACCTTGAACACTCTGAGGGGGTGAAACCTTGAACACTCTGAGGGGGTGAAACCTTGAACACTATGAGGGGGTGAAACCTTGAACACTCTGAGGGGATAAAACCTGGAACACTCTGAGGGGGTGAAACCTTGAACACTCTGAGGGGATAAAACCTGGAACATTCTGCAAATAGTTGGTGTATAACGTAGAGTAAAAATTACAAGCTTTTTGTCCACATGGGGAAAACTATAGACCACGTTGTTGTGTTTGTTAAAATAGTTTCATATACATATAATGGAAACAAGAAAAACATTTTTAAAAAAAATAATAATAATAAAAACAGGATGCAATACCGCATCATAAACAAAGACATACGAAACAGGATTAATACAGCACTTGGACCCAACGATGACCTGCTAACCACGGTCAAAAAACTCAAACTCAAACTCTATGGCCACATCAGAAGGTCCTCAGGGCTTGCAATGACCTTCCTTCAGGGAACAGTACCAGCAAGAAGAAGAGGAGGAAAACGGAAAGTGATAGGAAGATAACATCAAAGAATGTACATGGCTGTTAGTGAAGTAAATTCAATCCAAGGTGAAGGACAGAGACAAATGAAGGAAAACGTTTAACAGTTTTTGTATGGTGCCCCAACAGACTAAGGGATAGGTGAAATTGTATTCCTTAGTTTGTATCAGTTATGTAATTAAGTTTGTAATAGATGTAAGCAGAAATGTGCGATTATAAATATTTTTGACCAATTGTTTTTGTTTAGCGCTATTTCATGCTTCTAGCTTGCTCACTACGCTAGTGTAAGATCCTTTCACTTATCGGGACCATTGGGAAAATGGGGGGGGGGGGGGGGGAGTGAAAGAAAGGGATATCTGTGTGAATTTTCACACAATCGTTTTTTAAAAGAATTTATAAAATAAAATCGACCTTAAGACTCAAGCCTTCTCAAGTCTACATTCTACTGACTGCTAGTGAGATGTGTATGAAAATAGAAGATAGTATAGCTATCTATTGTATAGTTTAAAATGTACTTAAAACGGCGCCCTATAAAGAGGACTAATTCAGCTTATACCACCATCTCAGTCAAGTACAATTTTTTTCCCTTGTTCCAGGTACCAAAAAAAAATTACCAATAGTTAATAAAAAAAATAGATTAACTTTTAATAATTGATTCCTGTGTTGTCAGTTAAAAGAAAAAATTTTGCAAATTTTCAGCTTGATCTGAGACTGTGTGTCGGAAAAATAACGTGTACACATTTCTCCCAGACGGACAGAGTGAGCTGATATAAGCTTTGTACAAAATACCCTACACCACGGGTTTTCTGAGGGCCTCACGATGTATATGTAGAGTACTGAGGACAAGAAACTGAATACGTCATTTACTTGAACCATCATTTCTGTAGATACAATGTTGAAAATTGTAAGGTGGAAGAATGATAATTTATAAATAAGTCTTTTGTCAACTTTTGTCAGGATTTCTTACACAAAAAATTCATGAATTTTTGTGTCACGTCATATCCGAAAGTTCTTTTCTTTCAAGTTTTGATTTCATCGCCAGTATGGTAGGAATGGACGAGATCTTTGCTTCTGTTGACTTGACATCAGCGCCTGTATGGTAGGAATGGACGAGATCTTTGCTTCTGTTGACTTGACATCATCGCCTGTATGGTAGGAATGGACGAGATCTTTGCTTCTGTTGACTTGACATCATCGCCTGTATGGTAGGAATGGACGAGATCTTTGCTTCTGTTGACTTGACATCATCGCCAGTATGGTAGGAATGGACGAGATCTTTGCTTCTGTTGACTTGACATCATCGCCAGTATGGTAGGAATGGACGAGATCTTTGCTTCTGTTGACTTGACATCATCGCCAGTATGGTAGGAATGGACGAGATCTTTGCTTCTGTTGACTTGACATCATCGCCAGTATGGTAGGAATGGACGAGATCTTTGCTTCTGTTGACTTGACATCATCGCCAGTATGGTAGGAATGGACGAGATCTTTGCTTCTGTTGACTTGACATCATCGCCAGTATGGTAGGAATGGACGAGATCTTTGCTTCTGTTGACTTGACATCATCGCCAGTATGGTAGGAATGGACGAGATCTTTGCTTCTGTTGACTTGACATTGAGGTTTTGATGGACAGCTTCACAATGGGGTGTCATTAACATGATATAATTCTTGCATTCCCTACCTAAACAAACCTACAGGGGGACAGGAGGGTGTAGACGTAACCTCCAAACTCCCTGGACTCCAGCTCATGAAGAATGAGATTTCCAACTCTGAAGTTTTGAAGGATGTCCAGCCATCTTTAATCTGAACCTCACATACGTTTGAGAAAGTGGGAAGTCATTGAGCTGACCACATGACACCCTCGTCTAGAAATATATCTGTTCCTCATAGATCAGTACTTCTTAAAATGACACCTTTGCTTTTTCTTTTAAACAGGCTTCATCTTTTTCTAATCAGGTCTGGGACTATGTTCTTCAGACTGGCGTCGAGCTGGTTCTGATCTGACGTCCTCGGGAGATTAGTGTGACGACGGAATAATATTCACCTCTAAAAAAAATCTAAAACGTTAACTAATAATAATAAAAAAAAACTGTTTCTAATCAGAACTGCCCTGGCGGGGGATTGTTTGATTACTCACGTCTGCACATTTAACGGCCTCTATTTATTCCCATGCAGACGATTATTCTAATATTTCGAGCCTTGAAACTTAAGGCCAAATCTTTCGTCGTAATTGGCAAGAACAGAATGGAACAAAGAGAAAATAGATGTGATAGATGGTAATGGGGGGGGGGGGGTCTGTTGCAAGACAAATTGAATAGCAGGACACGATGGCTGCAGTTTGAAGATAGACCTGCTTTATGTAGTACACGACAGGAGAGAGAGAGAGAGAAACGGTGGGGAAGGGGAGAGGGAATTTGGTGATACACAAGAGAGGGAGGGTGGGTGGCAGCGTGCTTTAGAGAAACACAATGTAGAGATAAAGTGAGAGTAATAAAGAACATTTCGGGGAGCCAGTTTGAAGAAAGAGAGAGAAAGAGAGAGAGAGCAATGAGAAATGAAGATGTTGAGATCAATAGTAATACATTCAATCTAAGCCTGAGCGAGAAGTTGAGTTCTTTCTCTGATTCTTCATTCACGTCTTTGTTCTGTGTCATTCCTCCTAGTGTAACTCTTGTCTCTTTGTGTCTTCCTATTCACGTCTTTGTTCTGTGTCATTCCTCCTAGTGTAACTCTTGTCTCTTTGTGTCTTCCTATTCACGTCTTTGTTCTGTGTCATTCCTCCTAGTGTAACTCTTGTCTCTTTGTGTCTTCCTATTCACGTCTTTGTTCTGTGTCATTCCTCCTAGTGTAACTCTTGTCTCTTTGTGTCTTCCTATTCACGTCTTTGTTCTGTGTCATTCCTCCTAGTGTAACTCTTGTCTCTTTGTGTCTTCCTATTCACGTCTTTGTTCTGTGTCATTCCTCCTAGTGTAACTCTTGTCTCTTTGTGTCTTCCTATTCACGTCTTTGTTCTGTGTCATTCCTCCTAGTGTAACTCTTGTCTCTTTGTGTCTTCCTATTCACGTCTTTGTTCTGTGTCATTCCTCCTAGTGTAACTCTTGTCTCTTTTTGTCTTCCTATTCACGTCTTTGTTCTGTGTCATTCCTCCTAGTGTAACTCTTGTCTCTTTTTGTCTTCCTATTCACGTCTTTGTTCTGTGTCATTCCTCCTAGTGTAACTCTTGTCTCTTTGTGTCTTCCTATTCACGTCTTTGTTCTGTGTCCTTCCTCCTAGTGTAACTCTTGTCTCTTTGTGTCTTCCTATTCACGTCTTTGTTCTGTGTCATTCCTCCTAGTGTAACTCTTGTCTCTTTTTGTCTTCCTATTCACGTCTTCTACTAGAGATCTAGAAACAGAGATAAGAAACAGGGAAAGTTAATTGTCATGTTTTAGAGATAGTTCACATTTTAAACTAAAAAAAAATATATTAAAAAATTGAAAATGCCCAATACTGACTTGAGTGGATCACAGAAACTAGTTTGATAACTGCTTATCAAACACCAGGAGTTCGATTACTTTAATAAACTCAAGAATTCCAATAAAGCCCAGAAGGAGGCAAAGAATAAGTTTAAAAATGACATAAAAGCTATATATGTATCTATTAAAAATTAATCGGAAATTGGAAGTTTGTTTTAATATAGAAATAATACTTGTCTTTTAAATTTTTGAAAGAATTTTTGAAGAATATTTTTATTTATAAAAATAGTGAGTTTCTTTTATTAGGCCCATACTTATTCCAATATATCTTCAACATTTTTCTTGTACTAGAATGTAGTTCTGCTTTGATCAGCATAAATTAATTCTGATTGTTTTAAAAATGAAATTAATTATTCAGAAAAAAAAATAGTTGTTTTCAATGACAGGACTTCCTTCAATATCAAAGCCCTCTAGCTCTAATTATATTCCAATGTTCCCTCGATACTTCCGGTCAAGTGATCAATGAGCATACTTTACTCAGTTAATTTTTTTCCCTCTTTAATATTCAACTCTCTTTCTAATGAAGTTAAACGAATTATAACTCTCAATTTCACGTGACAATGTAGAATCAGTTTCCTAAATATAATGTTCACGTTGATTGAAAGTCATATTTATTTTAAATCATTTATTCAGCTGTAAGTTTTAGAGGTTTATAATTCAAAAACCAGTTTAGAAACCATAAATATTATTTTAAGTTGTTTCCTGCTAACTTTGCGGTAAGCTGTATATTCCAAATTGAAACAATTCTGTCAAACTCAGACACAACAGGAAAGACGTAGACGATCTAGAATCTACAGGGATAACACTGCAGTATAATGCTTGGACTTGACCATGGGTGTAACTAGGAATTTCCTATCGTTTGGGGGCCCGGGGGGCTTGATCTCTTAGGGTGCCCCTACATTTTACATTATATTTAATGTATTTTTAATGTAAAAACACCAATTTGCCCCCCCACACACACACAAGTGGGGGCTCGTGAAGATTTTCCGATTCTCCCCCCTCCTCCTCCCACCAGCTACGCCACTGGACTTGACTGATACTATGTTGATCAAAGAATGTTTTGCTAAAGAAGACATTCGACACACACACAAACTGACAAATGAATTAACAAAACAACTCTACCCTTAGAACTAATCATGAAACATTTCAAGAAGAAGAAGATTACAGAGATGGGGGACACGGCTTATGAACATGTCTCCATCATCAACATTTTCTGTTTAGTTGTAGTCGAACTGTTTGAGACAGATGTTTGTACCAATTATAACGTAGCAGAAGTCTCCTTCAAACGACCACAGCACCACAAGGACTAACTACTTAGTAGACTTCACATCAACTTCTGCTCCTCCATTGGTATTGCTACACGAGAAAAGAGGTGCGCTACCGCTGATCCAAACTGACACTCAAGTTACACAGAGCACTTCAACTCTCCCAGTGTAACCATTTTAAAAGGTCTGATCCATGCCAAATAAATATCTGCTGCTTGTACTTGTTTGATGCGGCTCTACCTTAGGAGCTGGGTTCAAACTTGGAACTCCTTGATTGTAGGTCAACCTATCATCGAGTAGTAACTAAGTGCAGACCTGGTGTGCATCAGATCCAGTTGTTTTCTTTACAGGGTATCCGATCTACGGAGGCCCGGCTTGCGAACAGAACCACGGTGGCTTCCCTTTGTTGTTGTTTATCTCTTCAAGGTCTGTTGGAAATGTCTGGAGAATGAAAGAGAGACAGAGAGAGAGAGAGAGAGAGAGAGAGAGAGAGGTCAATATAAAGTATCCAAGACGTCTCAATGAACATGAGGAGGCTGACAGCTAGTAGGTGTCTGATGACGTCATTACGCCTGTCAGAGAATTCCAGTGTTTACAAAATATGTAGCGAATGTTTCAGAAGATTGATTAGCTAGAAGTGAGCAGAATTTAAATGAAAGATTTCCCAAAGTTCCCGGATACCCAGCAGTTTGAGAGTACTTTGAATGTTTAATAGACTTTCACAAATACATTGTCTGAGTCTAACATATTATAAGTCTGTAGGGCACATAAATGAAATGAAAATATTTAAAGATTGCTATATATAGATAGACTTATCTACACAAGACACATCGAGGAGGCGCCTAACAATATGTGTGTGTGTGTTTGTCTTGTGTAGCAATAAGAAAGCTATAGTTTATGACTATATACAATCCTATACATTATTTTTTAAAGAAAAACTTAAGTGTTTCGTCTAGTTTAAACTGTTTAATACTTTTACTATATTTTAAAATGTTTCAAGAATTCAGTTCAAAACTGCACTAGCTAAACTGTTCATGGGTAAGAATGAACTTGTAGGTTCAATTTGATCACGTGGTCATTAAGAAACTAAAATCCAGCAAAGAAATAAAAAAAAAAAACATTTAAAGTTCATAAGGTCCATTGGTCACGTGTCTAAACAATGTGCTAATGTAGTATTGACCAGTTGAAGTTGAAAATAAATGTAACGACAAAAAAAAAACCAGTAAGATGAAGGAGACACATTAGCAAACAAGATTTTAAATTAGATGCTAAGTAATTGTCCACTAAGCAACTCTATTTTGTTGTTGGTTCATTTAGTAAACTTATTCCCAATGACGCACTGAGGTCATTTGAACAATGTGTCTAAATACATTATATCAATTTATATCAAACCTATAGTGTCTGCAGTAAAACGCAATGTATTTAGCATATTTGAATACATACGACTAATTCTATTGCCCTGAACAACCAGCCTAGTTCTAGAACTGACAAATGAAATCAAGAAAAAAAACTGATTATTGAACACAGCCTGAGATTAGAAAGCCTCAATCACGATGACAAGAAACATTTTAGATAGATTATAAGTGTCTTCCATTGGCTGGTCTGTCAAGTGACGGAGAGAGTGTCCTTGAACAGAGACAAGATAATGACCTTGTAACATTAGGCATGCTTATCCTAAGATATCTATTCAATAATGAAGTATTCGAAACAATATAACATCTAACGAGAACACGTAGCCATTGTACCGACAGGGGCTTAATCACGTGATGGAACTTGAAACTGTATGCATTTCTTTCTCAAGACTAGATTTAAACCAAAACATATTACTTCCAGGAAAAATAAATAAACAATTCTCTGGATTACTATTTCAATTTCGATCCTGTAAATATTTATCGCTGTAAGACAACGATTGGTGGCCAAGTGTTTAAATGCTTAGATTTCGATCCAAAAGGAGTCTTGTTCGAATCCCTAGGATTTAAAAGTTTGTGCAATTTAGGGAGGTTCCTGAGTCCACCCAATTCTAACAGATACATAGCTTGAAGAAGTAAAGTCCTTGTGCTGGCCCCATGACACCTTCATCAACCGTCGATCATAGAAACAGATGAGCTCTACATCTCCTGGCCCCATGACACCTTCATCAACCGTCGATCATAGAAACAGATGAGCTCTACATCTCCTGGCCCCATGACACCTTCATCAACCGTCGATCATAGAAACAGATGAGCTCTACATCTTCTGGCCACATGACACCTTCATCAACCGTCGATCATAGAAACAGATGAGCTCTACATCACCTGGCCACGTGACACCTTCATCAACCGTCGACCATAGAAACAGACCAGCTCTACATCTTCTGGCCCCATGACACCTTCATCAACCGTCGATCATAGAAACAGATGAGCTCTACATCACCTGGCCACGTGACACCTTCATCAACCGTCGACCATAGAAACAGACCAGCTCTACATCTTCTGGCCCCATGACACCTTCATCAACCGTCGATCATAGAAACAGACCAGCTCTACATCTTCTGGCCCCATGACACCTTCATCAACCGTCGATCATAGAAACAGATGAGCTCTACATCTTCTGGCCACATGACACCTTCATCAACCGTCGATCATAGAAACAGATGAGCTCTACATCACCTGGCCACGTGACACCTTCATCAACCGTCGACCATAGAAACAGACCAGCTCTACATCTTCTGGCCCCATGACACCTTCATCAACCGTCGATCATAGAAACAGATGAGCTCTACATCTCCTGGCCACATAACACCTTCATCAACCGTCGACCATAGAAACAGATGAGCTCTACATCTCCTGGCCACGTCACACCTTCATCAACCGTCGACCATAGAAACAGATGAGCTCTACATCTCCTGGCCACGTCACACCTTCATCAACCGTCGACCATAGAAACAGATGAGCTCTACATCTCCTGGCCCCGTGACACCTTCATCAACCGTCGACCATAGAAACAGATGAGCTCTACATCACCTGGCCCCATGGACTGCAAGCTTTGAAAGGGGTACGCTTACATTTTACATTGACTAGACAAGACTTAGCTGTAAATTTACACCAAATCTACCTCCATAGTGTCGTATTGTATCAGACTCTAGATAACCTTCAGAGTTCAAAGTTTTGATCTTTTTCTTGGTTTCATTCTCTTGCATTTATTCTCTAGAACATTCTGTTGTTCTCCTAAACCCATCCGTAAAAAAAAACATTGTGAAAAATATTTCAAAAGTGTTTAAAATTAACTAGTCGACCCAAGGCGTAGCATACGCGCTATTTTGCAAGGCCGGTCTTAGGCCACTGCCACCTATGCGACCGCAGTGGGCCCCGCACTTTCATAAGAGCCGTGCTAATTCTAGGTGTAAATTATTAAATTCAACCATTTTATAACTTATAACAGATTTCTCGCGGCCTCCTGATTTACCAGGAGCTCCAGGAATTCTTCTGAATTTGCAAAATATACAAAAAAAAGTCCTGGAAATCTCCGGAAATTATTAAAATCTTTTAAAAACTCATAAAAATCTCCTAAAATATAGTTACAATTGTCATTTTGGAGTGTCTATCAATATGGAAAACGCCAATCCTTCGCGCGAATAAAATGAAAACGGTATTATACAATACCCGTATTTGTGGAATCTTCTCCCCCCCTCAAACTAATGAAGAATTATTTGAGGTCAAAAATTCTCGAAGATAGAATATAACATTTGGTAATTCTTGCTATTGAGCGTGATCTATGTAGAGAAACAGAATTCTTATGATATACTCTATGACTTCGCTACACACAAGGCTAGTAAAGTAATTCTGTACGTAGTAAAGAATGAATACAATGCAAAGACGAATTTATATTCTAATACAAACTCTTAATTTTCACTTGTCCGTATCCCTACTTACAGTTGGCTCCGCGAAATCCGTTTGCATAGGGCCCCACAGCTGTTGAGTACGGCCCTGCTTTTTAGTGACGGGTGAATACAGAGTTGATTACTTGTTCTCCCCCTCCTTCTTTTTTTTTTCGCCTCTAAATTTACGTGGGGTAAATTGCAGAAATTAAAGAGTGATCTTTTCAGGACTTCTTGGTCACAATGGTTAAGTCCGGCCCTGCTATTTAGTGACGCGTGAATACTACTTCTTCTTCCCCCTCTTTTTTTTTTCGGAGCTTAAGTAACTTGGGGTGACTCTAGTTTGACTTGTGGAAATAAAATAGTGATTTCCTTTACTTCTTGGAGTCAGGAATGGTTGAGCCATGATAATATATACATAGATAGATAGTTACTGGACAAATATTTGTGTAATTTGTCTATAACACAATAGTTCCTATGATAATTTTGATTAAATGATCACTCTATTTTGCAACAGTAATATATTTGATTATTTTGTAGTCACGTATCTTACAGTCGTCTTATTTGTATGGATGTTTTGTATGTTTGATCAAATTCAGACATTGATAGCGTCTCTATGTAGGTCAATTTAGATTTTTATAGTTATTCAATTAGATGGACATTAGCATCTCGCCCTGTGCCATCAGGGAAGTGAGCTTTTCATTGGCTACAAAATAAAGTGGACATGAATCCTACAAGAAAATGTGTTACTGACAGTAAAAATACAACAACATCATTCACTTTGGTGCACTGACCAGGTCACTAACATAGAGTTCTAGCCTTGGATAACTTACCATTCAGTTTCTAGACTCAGTCATCTAGACAGAAAGGTCTTTAGACTAGAAAGCATTGGGAAGTCCCTGTAGACTCCAGCAATCAGCTGTATCTTGTTTGCCTCGGCACGGTGGTTGGTGTAGTCTAGTGACGTAGTGTTCATTTTCTAAAGCAGTGGTTCCCAAACTTTTCCCTTAACGGAACACTTCGCATATTTTGAGTATTTAGCGGAACACTTTGCTTCTCGTATAGATAAACTAATGTACATTGTAACATACTTGTCATCTATCTATCTACTATCTATCTATCTATCTCTTTTGATACTTTGTATCTATACATCTCTCTGTCTCTGTTACTATCTCTCTCTCTATCTACCTCTATGTCTCTCTGTCTCTCTCTCTTTCTGTCTCTCTCTCGTTAAGCTCCTGTTATGGTAAAAAACAAAGACATACATGACGCGGATGCAGGAATTAGTTTCTAAACATTATTTTATTACTTGAATTCTTTACTTTTATGGTTTATAGAACCAGGCGACCGATTAGAAAAACGTTTTAAGTTTGAATCTTGATGAACTCTTGGAGTCTGAATGTCAGAATTGTTAGGACGAAGTGACATCTGTAGGCCTCACTTAATATTAGTGCTGATGACCTAACGCCCTACTTAAAAGTCGCCAATTGAGACAGACAAATTTGCCTTAGTTACATTTACTGCTAGATCAATTTTTTTTTTATTTGCAACTGACAACAAGAATTAAATCCTCGAGAGACTCAGTTGACGTAATGAGAAACAGCGATACATTGAAATATCACGGTGGGTTTATATTCATGGCTATCTAATAGATTATTAGACATTATGTAAGCAGAGAAAACTTTTTAATTAACCTTATAACGAAGCTTGAATGAGAAGCTCTTTTTCTGCTATAGTGAAAGGTATACATATAATAAATAATGAAAATAAAATCGTAGACGTGGGTAAAAATAGATGAAAAAGTGCTTTGTTGCTTTTAATTCTTATAGATTGTTGTTACTATCAATACAAAGTTATCTTTCAATACTGTCAATGCCTGGATGTTTCTTCTTTAAAATGCAGTTGAAAAAAAAAAAAGAAAAAGGAAGTTAATTTCTATAAACCTTTAGAAATCTCACATTGTCTTCTTTTTTTTTTTCATCCTTAACCCATTTCATCCGTTACTCATTTCATCCTTAACCAATTTCATCCTTAACCCATTTCAACCGTAACCCATTTCAACCGTATATCCGTCGTACCTACAACTATACATTAATAAAAAAATAAACAATATACAAGCAATATATTATTTGATATCCTTTTTCAAAGGCAAAGCTTATCTAAAAGGAAGAACGCACTTACAACTATATATCTTAATAAAGTAGAAGTTATCTCCCTTTTTATATCAAATAAAATAATAAACTACAAATAAATAATTGGCTGATTTGTTATTTTTTTAATATTCATTCGTGTTTTGTTAGGTAAAAAAAATAATTGTTTGTAGTTTCAACTTGATCCGAGAATGGTTGTTGGAGAAATAATGTACAAAAATACAAACAGACAAACAGACAGACAGAGTGACTTGATATAAACTTTGTAATTACACAATACTCTGATACAGACTAGTTGAACACATTGCACAGTGAAGTACTCAGTGTGGACTATTTACTCCTATTTCCAAATCATTTTTTATGGGTACAGGTTTACATTTTAAAGAATGACTATGAACTTCCTTTTCACTTACTTTAAGTTCAATAGTGCCTTTATTTATTTTTTTTTTGGTGGGGGGAGGAGGAATTACTATGCCAGACAAACAACACAAACACAATAGTGAGAGAGTAAAATGAGATTAATGGTGGGCAAAGATAACTCTCTCCACCTAAAAATAAAACACGTCATTTATAGAAACCAATGAAAACAAAATTATTTTTTTTACATTTAGAAAATAAGGATAAAAAAAGAAATTAAATATATAAATAAACTGCAGCAATGTTAATATTAAATAAAAAAAAGTATAATATGCTCTAATAATCATTGGAATCTGAAATATACATGTAATGGGGTATATAAACACGATCAATAGAGAGTTTGAGTGGCAGTTAACCTCGGAGTCATATATTTCTTGATGTTACATTTGTGTCATTAGTCACGTGGGATACTCTGGTTTCTAGTCACGTGTGGCGAACGACTATAAAAGTCAAGTATTACATAATTCACGTGTTGACTCTAGACTGAAACAAAAACTAATAATACAAGCAAAAAAAAAATACTCTTTAAAAAAATAAGCTTTTATAAAGGAAATCTATTTAGTTTTATTAAGACCTGTTTCATATCACAATATGACCTGATACGAACGAAGATCTATTCAGTTCAATGGTTGTGTACTGACAAGAAAGGAAACTTGAAGTTTGTCATAATTTTTGGGTAACATTTGAAGTCGCACTTATCTAGACAACATTCGAAGTCGCACTTATCTAGACAACATTTAAAAAAAAAACAACAGATGTATGCTTTTACTTTTAGGCATTATCGAAAAGGCGATGATTAAAAAAAAATTAAAAAAAAAACAGCAACTGCAGGAAAATCCTACGCCTTCAAAAAAGTTGAGAATAGATGATTTAAAGATTAATTAGAAATTGTCACGCTCGATTGCACATATAGGCATTGAACGTGTAGAGGCTCAATAGATAATACTTTTAGGTCAGAGCAAAAAACGGGTAGAAGAGATATAAGCAGATCACAGAAAAAAAAGAAAAAAAAAGTTCAAACAAGGATTGCGAATAAAAAATACTGAAATAATCTAGAAAAGTCTTTTGGAAGGGAACGAGTTTTCAGGGCCGTTGTTTCAGTAGTTAGTACGATCATTAGTCATTAGGTCATTAATTATATATTTTCGTTGTGCTTTAGTAAATATTATATAGTTCGTCCTTCGTGGTTCGATGATGACCACTTTGTCATCCAAGGGGTTGAGGGCTTTGCACTGGGGTTTTATGTCTCCTCATGTGGCTGGTGAGACCTATGTGAGCCCGGAATGTTCGGCCGCAAACTGGGAAGGTTATTCCAGCTGGGGCTAGTGTCGTTTCTCTTGCTTTTCTTTTCTTTTCTTATAATCTCTGTCAGTCAAGCTATTGTACTACTTGTTACCAGTGGCGTAGCAATGGTGGGAACATTGTGAAACTCTACACTTGGTGGGCCCCAACAATTAATGTTCGTGTTTTTTTTTACATTAAATATTTAATTGTACTCGCCATTATCTCATGTCATGATGTCATAATGCACGGGACGTTAAAGAGGTCAAGCCCTCCGGGACAAAAACCTAGCTACGCCACTGTTTGTTACAATGTAAAATGTTACGGTCCTTCAGTGACAACAAATGTAAGTGATAGAGTCTGTTACGGTCCTTCAGTGACAACAAATGTAAGTGATAGAGTCAAAAACATAACTCTAAAATCTTGTCACAGATCGTTACCTTTCAAGAAGTTGAGAAGACAGAGAGATAATTTAGCATGCCAAAATTGGAGAACTATTTATTTTTAGATATAAGTCTTAGAAAGTTAGTTAACTAGTAAAAATGTGATAATTGCTTATTTAGAAGACTTAGAAGGTATTTGGCCTGTAAAAGTTTAGAATTGCTTATTTAGAAGACTTAGAGAGGTATTTGGTCTGTAAAAGTTTAGAATTGCTTATTTAGAAGACTAAAAAGAGACAATCCAGGGACTCCACCAATAGGAAGAGACAAGACAGGACCCACGCTGAGAGTGAAGGTTGAAGTGACGTAACATGATGTGAACTCAACTCCTGTTTGACCTACTTTACTGCTCCTCGACTTAAGAGATGGAGTTGTTGATTCATGTCCTCACCAGGTCGTCCTTGGATAGACACAAGCAAACAAGACAAGTGCGCCATCTCGGTGTTAGTTTCCCGGTGGACTCCAGGGGGCTCCGATACTAAGATACTTGATCCTACATCACTCTTGTCTATGTCTAAGACATGTTTTAGATTTTAGATATCTTTTTGTAATTTCTCCTTTGAGAGATCTCTTCGGTTTATTGAATGATTTATATAGACTACTAGCCGGACATTACCCACGGCCTGCGGGCCTTAGTTTGTGTATTTCTGATGTAGTCACTGATATAGTGCATTAGAAACGATTAAAGACAATAATAATGTTATAAGTAAAGTGAATGCATGAATTCATGAATGAAAAGATTTTATGAATGGAGCTAAAAATAACTAATTGACATGAATCCAATTTTTTAATGAAAACATTGGCTTGAGTATAGATTTATATTTACGAGCACGCGATATCAAGAATAGAGTTGCACTAATGACGAACGAATGTATGTAAAAATGCTTTACAAAAAAAATTGAATGTTAATTTGATTGAAATATGAAATGAATAATCTGTAATTAGTATGTTTATGTGTTTAATTATAAAAGTATCTTTGCTAAAAAAAAGTTCTATCACCTTAGAGCTGAAATAGTTTTTTAGAGCGAGGAAAACAGAGTTTCGTAACATTTCAATCTGCTTGAATGAATGTAAGTGTAACCTTTCGATAATCTATATTATAAAGTAGAATGTGTGGTGTATGTATGTATGTATGGATGTATGTTACTTATAGACATCAAAACCGCTTGACCAATCTTGATAAAACTAGGCAGGAATGTTCCTTGGGTACCAACTTAGACCGTAGTGTATGTAGCCCTATAACAAACTTAAGACCCTCAAAAAAAATAAAGTTGTCCGACTCTATTACAGCTATAGTATTTTATGGATATAGGCCATGTCTACAATGTTGACATGAGAAAAGATAGAAAGGATTTAGACCTAGATCTAATTTTAAGAAATACACTTTGCGCATATAAATTTTTACTTGACACATGAAAAGACAAAAGAAGATCCATTGATTTCATTATATAATAAAATTAACCTTCAATTTTGTGTTTCATTAATTAGTTCCTTATATCTGTGATTACAGATTTCCTGACGAACATTCTTTCATTAGACAATTCCGTAATGAATCGCGTACTAAATATTAATTCGTTTAATTGTTTACTTTATAATCCCATCCCTAGATCTAAAACTCTAATTCAACTTTAAGATGATAAAACTTCTCTTCGCACAGATAGTTTTATACTTTTACACATAAACATATCAATTGAAGTCCATTCATTTCATATTTTGATCAAATAAACATTCAAATTTGGTTTTTAAAGCTACATTCATTTACGAAAGCTGCGAAGCCGAGTTGAGATAGGCCTAGATCTATATTCATTCATGAATCGCGTACTAAAAATTATTTCGTTTAATTGTTCACTTTATAATCCCATTCATTTAACAAAGCTATCGCTCTTTTCGTTTGTAATAGATATGAATTTATCGGCTTCGGGTAATCCCATTTTCGCAAACCTAATTTTATTTTCGTAGCGAAAGAGAAAAAACTTGAAAGGATCATTAGTTAAGTTTAACATACATCTAAATCCAATCCACTAGATTAGTAAACACAAACTTAGACCCGAAGGCCGCGGGTAAAGTCTGGCGAACATCCTTTCATTAGACATTACCAAATGGTTACACATTAACAGTGATTAACACATCTCTCTACTGAGTCTATTCCTAGGCCTAGGTCTAAAACTCTTATTGAACTCTAAGATAATAAAACTTCTTTTCGCAAAGATAGTTTTATGCTTTAACACATAAACATACTAATTATTGTCCACTCATTTCATATTTTAATCAAATTAACATTCAAATTTGTTTTTCTAAAGCATTTTTAATACATTCGTTCGCTGTTCGCTAAATAAAGCTGCGTAGCCGTGTTGAGATAGGCCTATATTCATTCATGAAAAAAGGTCACGCATGCGCAACACAGAATGAACTCTATAAAAGGCAACTAGATTAGTGTAGATTTAGATCTATGTCTACCTCAAGATCTACTTTATACTTTAACACATGAACATACAAAATTAAGTCTATTCATCTTAATTTTTAATCAAATATATGTAGGCCTACAAGCAAATGTTTTAATTTGGAAAAATGGATTTAAGCCTATTAGCTATTCTGATTTGATAGCTTCATTCACACTATTTTTACATCGACACATTCGCTTTACTTATTACATTATTATTTCGTTTAAATTGTTTACAAAACACTCTCATTGACTATATCGACAGTAATGCGCAAATAAAGACCCGCGGGTCGCGGGTAAAATATGTCTAGTGTCTAATAAAAGAATGTGTCTCAGGAGATCTAAATTCGCAGATATAAAGAACGAATTTATGTAAAAATGTTTTTGAAACACAAATTTGTAGGTTAATTTTATTAAATAATGAAATCAATGGACTATATTCTGTATTTTCATGTGTCAAAGTAAAAAACTATCTGCGCAAAGTGTGTTTCTTAAAATTAGATCTAGGTCTAAATCCTTTCGACCTTTTCTCATGTCAACATTGTAGACATGGCCTAGAGCCATAAAATACTATAGCTAACTTTTTTTATTTTGAGGGTCTTAAGTGTATTTAAGGGCTACAATACATACACTACGGTCTAAGTTAGAACCCAAAGAACATTTCTGCCAAGTTTTATCAAGATTGGTCAAGCGGTTTTTATTTCTATTCGTAACATACATACATACATACGCCTTACTTTCTACTTTATAGAATAGATTTGGCTTTTTTTTTAAATTTATTTTAATCTATCTATCTATCTATCTATCTATCTATCTATCTATCTATCTATCTATCTATCTATCTATCTATCTATCTATCTATCTATCTAGCTCAATCTATGTATATATCTATCTATCTATCTTTATGTCTGTCTGTCTGTCTGTCTGTCTGTCTATCTATAGATAGTCAAGATTAGATTGGATGTTGATAGGAACACCTTAGCCTTTGTGCAGAAATTATCAATTCATCCTTTCACCATTATATATATATTCTGTCTGGTGGTCTAACAGTAGGCGGTAGAGCCGCTGGTCGTCCACTTCGGGCGCCTCTGAGTGCGTCCAGCTCTAATGGGTACCTGACATTGGTTGGGGAAAAGTAAAGGCGGTTGGTCTCTGTCTGGCCACATGGCTTTTCTTCTCTGGCGTTTTTCTTCTGCCAGCGTTGTTCTCTTTTCCTCAGCAACCTATGCGCCAGTTTTCACAGGGCGACGCCATGATGCTCTGACTTCGTACATACAAGTAATATACTCAATGAATAGGTTCAGTGGCTTTTAGAACTGTCACCAAGACATCATCACTATGAGGTTACGTGTATGTCGTAGAAGAAAATAAAAAGATCTTTGTCAACTTATTTTAACCAGGGGGCCACAGAAATAGCTGAATTTTACATCATCTGCCCTACAGATCGCAAGGTCTAAAAGAGAAACTTTACTACCTTAACTAGCCGTTGTAAATAAAGTTAACATTGACCATTCATGAATATGCCATAAGCTATTTCTTTAATTGTTATTTTTTTGTGATACAATACAGCAAAAAAAACTATGTCTAGTAGCAATGTCACAATACAGGAAAGCCTTATGTCTAGCAATGTCACAATACAGGAAAGCCTTTTGTCTAGCAATGTCACAATACAGAAAAGCCTTACCTTATGTCTAGCAATGTCACAATACAGGAAAGCCTTATGTCTAGCAATGTCACAATACAGGAAAGCCTTATGTCTAGCAATGTCACAATACAGGAAAGCCTTATGTCTAGCAATGTCACAATACAGGAAAGCCTTATGTCTAGCAATGTCACAATACAGGAAAGCCTTATGTCTAGCAATGTCACAATACAGGAAAGCCTTATGTCTAGCAATGTCACAATACAGGAAAGCCTTATGTCTAGCAATGACACAATACAGGAAAGCCTTATGTCTAGCAATGTCACAATATAGGCTCTGCTATTTACATTTATATACATAGTAGATTACTTAATCTCTTTCCATGACTTCTTGGTCACAATGGTTAAGTCCGGCGCTGCTATTTTGTGTTTGTTAAATGTTTGTTTGTAAAATTTTTACAATGTTTCAGATGTTCGTTCATAGTTAAAGATAGTTTACTTTCTAGTCCAAACCTCCGCAGGACAAAGGGGGATGGGAGCGGGCATCCGTAGTGTGAACACTACTCTTGTGTTTTCTCGTGGACTATCCGCCGAAATAAGTGAGTGATCTTTCCTTTACTTCTTGTTTAAACTGTTGAGGGAATAAGAGAATTATATATATAGATATCTCCATTGCCATTTGTCATATAAACTAGATCTAGACCTAGTTCTAGATCTTGAATCTAGAACTAGATCTAAAAATTGATGTAAGTCTAGATTTAGAAATAGATCTAGAATCTTGATATAGAATCGAGATCTAGACAAGAATTCGTATGACTTTACACAGTTAATAATTTTAAAATTACTAGACCTAGGAAAATTTTATGATCAGGAATAATAGGCCTTTTGGTACCGGGTAATAGTGTAGGTCTACTATGCTCTCCTTATCCGATTCATTTCTTAATATGATACTAATTATAAATAAATCTGTACCCCTAAGCTGTCCGAACATAAGTTATTGCCTTAATAATTTTTTTTTTCAAATTATTTATACATTTATGATATTTATATATTATAAATATATCTCGATCTGGGCTCTATTTAGTTTGATTTAGACTGACAAGTGTATAAAACTGCAGGATATAAAAGTAGTTCGGTTTTTTAACGTATAATGAAAACGAAGTTCGTATCAATTATTGTTTTTGAATGACATTTCAATCAGTATTCCATTCAATGAGTTAGTTAATAAATGGAAAATATATTTTATAATGATCCGTTCACACTTCTTCCATTGTGACATTAGATGCAATTTTTTTTTTTTTTGTACCAATGCGCGAATCTATGAATAAAGATTGAGCTATTAATGAAGAAGTTTGCAGTTTCGATGCGGAGACCATGGCAGTCTGTGAAGCCTTAAACGTCATTGACTCTCACTCGACGAGGGACATTTGAGGGCAAAACAGATAGTTGTGGTCACTGACTCAAAATCTGTACTACATGCTTTGGACCATGACCCCCCTCCCCAATATCGACACTGTCATCATGGCTTCACACAACATAAAACAACGATATGGCACCCCTGTAATAATGCAGTGGGTACAGAGTCAAATAGGTGTGACTGGCAACACTATTGCAGATTCCTTGGCCCATCAGGGAGGGCAAATTCCACCCACTGAACAGGCTGTAAGTTTTCCTTATGCTCTGGCTATAATTAAAAAAAACAGAAAAATGGTTTGAGTGCTGGGACAAGTCCCAAAAAGTCCGTGGAGTCTGGGAGCGCATGAGGCGCCCTGACCGCACTTTCCCGTGGTGGAGGTTGTCCAGGCTTGAGCAAACTATTATAGCACAGTGCAGGGCAGGTCATTGTCCTGTTGGCTCATATTTCTCACGACTATGGCTAAATTTCGATTCACGGTGCCCCCGCTGCGGGGAAGAAGAGGAAACCGTGCCTCATAGTCTGTTTGACTGCCCCAGACTTGCTGATCTCCGGCTCGACAGGTCTGGGAAACCAAAAATTCTCGACCTGAATGGTGACATGTATACACTACGCAAGACAGCAGGGTTTCTGTCCAGGGCTTTTGAAAGAGAGGATTTGAGCTTCTCAAGCCCTCACTCGAATGGAGTTTAATGATGATGACGAATAAAGAAGTCTGTGACCTTTCTATCAGGACTTACCTCCCCTGAAGTTTTTCATTTTATGGTGGTGTATTTTTTTAAAAAATCTGGTTGCATATGTAATTTTAAAAATTAGATGGTTCACTTTCGGAAAAAAAATGTAGCCGTTCCATCAGAACGTTGAATGATCTAAAATATCATGATGTCCGATTTTCATTTTCTCTTCTAGTTTCTGAGATCTAAAAGGGACGGGCCGACAGACGGACGGACAGACAGGCCACACAAAACTAATAGCGTCTTTTCCCCTTTCGCGGGCCGCTAAAAGGGTTTGTGCCATACTTAAGAAAACTGGATGGAGGACTCGCACCGAGCAAGAAATATTCCAACTCTATGAAGACCCCTTCATAGTCACGGAAATAAAAAGAAACATGACGTTGGGCAGGTCACCTCGATAGAATGCCAGAGAACAAAGAAGCAAAGATTGTTCACCGGCGAAAAACCAAAGCAGGCGTCCTAAAAGCAGACCACGTAAACGAATGCTTGATGACGTAGAGGCAGATCTACAGTAGCTAAAGGTCCAGGCATGGAGACGTGAAGCTCAGGATAGATCAGAATGGAGAGATGTCCTAATGTAGGTCAGGGCCTTCTATGGGCTGTAGTGCCACTGGGATTGATAGATGCAATCATACCAAAAACATAATGCACCATGTTAAAATCAATATACTGGTTACAGTTACCCTTAATTTTACACAAAACCGTAGACGGCGATTGCTATCAAATAAAACAGACATTATGTAAAGTTTAAACAATACTAGATAATAATTTAGTATCTGAATGTGTACACTTCTACATGGAAGTACTTCAATTCACTCACTTACTGTTGTATGCTCAACAACTTGTTTTTGTTGCAATAATATAGGCACTTAATATCAGATATTACAGCTACATGGTCAACCAAAACAAATGTGTACATCATTAGCCTAACACTTGACTAGAAACAAATGTGTACATCATTAGCCTAACACTTGACTAGAAACAAATGTGTACATTATTAGCCTAACACTTGACTAGAAACAAATGTGTACATCATTAGCCTAACACTTGACTAGAAACAAATGTGTACATTATTAGCCTAACACTTGACTAGAAACAAATGTGTACATCATTAGCCTAACACTTGACTAGAAACAAATGTGTACATCATTAGCCTAACACTTGACTAGACACAAATGTGTACATCATTAGCCTAACACTTGACTAGACACAAATGTGTACATCATTAGCCTAACACTTGACTAGACACAAATGTGTACATCATTAGCCTAACACTTGACTAGACACAAATGTGTACATCATTAGCCTAACACTTGACACAAAGAAGGTGACAGGGAGAAATAAACAGGGACATTTGAACCTCATCATGTTTCTCATCTAGCGTATTGACGGAATTAGCCCATGTCCGATAATCGATTGGCCGTCAAAGAATGACCTTTAAATTGCTAAATAGCTTGACCAGAATTAGCCATAGGCTGTGTGTCTCAGACAAATAATGGGCTTGAGTTTTGAGAGATTTTAGGAAGTGGATCAGAGTGAGTTCTAATTACAGCTTCAGACTATTCAAAGGTGTTCACCAAGTTTGCTGGCTGTTCTAAGTTAACTGATATCAGTTAATAGCTCATTTAGGTTTTTGCAATCAGCAAAATACATTTTTATTGACTGAAGCAAAAACATTTCAAACCTTTTTATACATCAGTTCTAGTTTGTTTGTTTTTATCATCATTTTTATATAAAAAAAAAATAATAATCATAACCATTATAATTGGAAAAAAATATTTTGGTAGTGGATGATTTAAATCAGTTTATTTTAATCTATTAATATACATTGTTGAACACATTTAAATAACTTTCTGACAGTGTTGACACTTACATACAATTCATGTATTATTGCTTCACCAAATCTAATCTCCTTACCAACTAATGAAAATCTAAATCATAATGATAATGATGAACTTCTAGTGCACAGATGAAGCACTTTAATGCTAAAATGAGTTGATCTGTTGATGGTGTCAGGAGAGCTCAAGTCTCACTCCAAATGAACGGAAGAAGGTTTAAGATTGTTTAAGAGACTTATGTATACATGTCTAAATGTGACTTTGTAATCCAATGTTAGACGTGACCATGAAATACAAATGTGAAGCTAAGTGATGTACCGCACTATATACACACACACACACACATACACACACATTTTTAATAAGGGACAACGATGAATTAAAAATACGAAACTGAGGGACAGCAGTGACCAGGTCATGGGCTTAAGACGCTCCGATTTACCAGCTCCACCTAGCAGCAACTTAGTACTGATCGAACAAACTACTGGACCATTCATAATTCCAGATCTTTCTGATCAGTACTGCTTCGTCAACCTGCACTTGTGCAACCCAGGTGTCAATGGTCACATGACCGACCCACTCTTGCCCCCACACGCCTCCGGACACACAATCTTGGGATATTTAAATATGAGTTTGTTTGTTTTTGTTGTGTGTGTGTGTATTTTTAAGTGGCTCTAGTAGCCACTGTGATGGGTTAGAAACATGAAAGAGAAAAATGAAAAAAATACTTTAAAAAAGCAAAGTTTATATTGAGTGGAATGTATCAATTATTTTGGACCAGTTATGCAATTAAAAATGCTATTGATCTAGACTCACAATAATAAATCTGTGCAATTAGAAACATTTCTGGACCAGTTGGGAGAAAAAAAAAGGGGGGGGGTTGAAGAAAGAAGGGGATATCTGTGACAATGTAAGCGTTATTGCTTACTCAAACCAATACACTAACCACTGTGCCGGTAAGGTGCTTAAGAAAATTGAAGGTTAGTTTCATACTTTTAAACGAGACCTGATTCTCTACACAAAGCTACACCCTCACATTCATCTATACCTTCGTCTGTTGGACACAAAGGATAAATGGCACAAATTAAACTTATACCATCACATTTGTCAAGTACTATTTATTTTCCATATTCGATACCAAATACAAATTTATATTTATTAACTTTTTAAAAAATGGAATCTTGTTTTGTCAGGTCAAAGAAATAATTGTGAGAAATTTGAACTTGATCCACTATTGGGTGTGGGAGACATAACATCAATACCAACATTTGACCTGACAGAGTGAGTTGATATACGTAGTATAAGCTTTGTAAACATTTGAAATGAAAATAATTCTATGAAGACTAGTTTTCGGTGAATGCTCATCCTCTTGGCCATTAGATCTATAGATGGGTTTAAACAATTTTTATAATGTCAGTGACGATAGAAGATTTGAATATTATGATTGGTGCATTTCATTAGTCGAAATTATAAACAGTTGTTTTTTTTCAACTCACTTGTTGCTGGGTTTTCTGTTTGGTGATCTAGGTTTAAGTTATAGTTATGTGTGTTTAGCAATAGTTGAGACAAGAAAATTACCTCATAGGCCTTCATGCAATCAAAATATAACCTGGGACAGTAACATCATTCTCATTTTAGTTTACCATTCTCTCTTTTTCGCTATCTCTCTCTCTCTCTCTCTCTATCTGTCTCTGTAACTCTTTCTCCTGTCCCACTCTCTTTCACTATTATTTACTAACTTTCTCTCTCTCTCTCTCTCTCTCTATCTCTTTCTCTCATTATCTCTCACTCTCTCAAGCTATCTGTCTCACTCTATCCTTATCTCAAACTCTCTCTCTCTCTCTCTTAATGTCGACGTTATACACACATGTTTCCATCACCTACACCTTCACCTACCCTTTAGTCTGTTGGGGCACCACACGAGATTTGTCAACCTTGTTTCTCCATTCCTCTCTGTCTTTTGCCTTGGATAGAGCCTCTTCCCATAGCTGGTCCGTCCATTCTTTTATGTTGTCTTCCCATCGCTTTCTGTCATCTTTTTCTCTTTCATGGCACTGTTCCCTGAAGGAGAGCCTTTGCGAGCCCAGAAGACCTTGTAATATGGCCATAGAGTTTACGTTGTTTTATTTTTTTTTCATTAGTTAGCAGGTGATGGTGGGGTCCTGTAGCTGTAGTGAACCTGTCTCTCTCATCTCTTTGTTTGTGACTTACACTAGTTAGCAGGTGATGGTGAGGTCCAGTAGCTGTAGTGAACCTTTCTCTCTCATCTCTTTGTGACTTACACTAGTTAGCAGGTGATGGTGGGGTCCAGTAGCTGTAGTGAACCTGTCTCTCTCATCTCTTTGTTTGTGACTTACACTAGTTAGCAGGTGATGGTGGGGTCCAGTAGCTGTAGTGAACCTTTCTCTCTCATCTCTTTGTTTGTGACTTACACTAGTTAGCAGGTGATGGTGGGGTCCAGTAGCTGTAGTGAACCTTTCTCTCTCATCTCTTTGTGACTTACACTAGTTAGCAGGTGATGGTGGGGTCCAGTAGCTGTAGTGAACCTGTCTCTCTCATCTCTTTGTGACTTACACTAGTTAGCAGGTGATGGTGAGGCCCAGTAGCTGTAGTGAACCTGTCTCTCTCATCTCTTTGTTTGTGACTTACACTAGTTAGCAGGTGATGGTGGGGTCCAGTAGGTGTAGTGAACCTGTCTCTCTCATCTCTTTGTTTGTGACTTACACTAGTTAGCAGGTGATGGTGGGGGTCCAGTAGCTGTAGTGAACCTGTCTCTCTCATCTCTTTGTGACTTACACTAGTTAGCAGGTGATGGTGGGGTCCAGTAGCTGTAGTGAACCTGTCTCTCTCATCTCTTTGTGACTTACACTAGTTAGCAGGTGATGGTGGGGTCCAGTAGCTGTAGTGAACCTGTCTCTCTCATCTCTTTGTTTGTGACTTACACTAGTTAGCAGGTGATGGTGAGGTCCAGTAGCTGTAGTGAACCTGTCTCTCTCATTTCTTTGTTTGTGACTTACACTAGTTAGCAGGTGATGGTGGGGGTCCAGTAGCTGTAGTGAACCTGTCTCTCTCATCTCTTTGTGACTTACACTAGTTAGCAGGTCATGGTGGGGTCCTGTAGCTGTAGTGAACCTGTCTCTCTCATTTCTTTGTTTGTGACTTACACTAGTTAGCAAGTGATGGTGAGGTCCAGTAGCTGTAGTGAACCTGTCTCTCTCATCTCTTTGTGACTTACACTAGTTAGCAAGTGATGGTGAGGTCCAGTAGCTGTAGTGAACCTGTCTCTCTCATCTCTTTGTGACTTACACTAGTTAGCAAGTGATGGTGAGGTCCAGTAGCTGTAGTGAACCTGTCTCTCTCATCTCTTTGTGACTTACACTAGTTAGCAGGTGATGGTGAGGTCCAGTAGCTGTAGTGAACCTGTCTCTCTCATCTCTTTGTTTGTGACTTACACTAGTTAGCAGGTGATGGTGAGGTCCAGTAGCTGTAGTGAACCTGTCTCTCTCATCTCTTTGTTTGTGACTTACACTAGTTAGCAGGTGATGGTGAGGTCCAGTAGCTGTAGTGAACCTGTCTCTCTCATCTCTTTGTGACTTACACTAGTTAGCAGGTGATGGTGGGGTCATGTAGCTGTAGTGAACCTGTCTCTCTCATTTCTTTGTTTGTGACTTACACTAGTTAGCAAGTGATGGTGAGGTCCAGTAGCTGTAGTGAACCTGTCTCTCTCATCTCTTTGTGACTTACACTAGTTAGCAAGTGATGGTGAGGTCCAGTAGCTGTAGTGAACCTGTCTCTCTCATCTCTTTGTGACTTACACTAGTCAGCAAGTGATGGTGGGGTCCAGTAGCTGTAGTGAACCTGTCTCTCTCATCTCTTTGTGACTTACACTAGTTAGCAGGTGATGGTGGGGTCCTGTAGCTGTAGTGAACCTGTCTCTCTCATCTCTTTGTTTGTGACTTACACTAGTTAGCAGGTGATGGTGAGGTCCAGTAGCTGTAGTGAACCTGTCTCTCTCATCTCTTTGTTTGTGACTTACACTAGTTAGCAGGTGATGGTGAGGTCCAGTAGCTGTAGTGAACCTGTCTCTCTCATCTCTTTGTTTGTGACTTACACTAGTTAGCAGGTGATGGTGGGGTCCAGTAGCTGTAGTGAACCTGTCTGTCTCATCTCTTTGTTTGTGACTTACACTAGTTAGCAGGTGATGGTGAGGTCCAGTAGCTGTAGTGAACCTGTCTCTCTCATTTCTTTGTTTGTGACTTACACTAGTTAGCAGGTGATGGTGGGGTCCTGTAGCTGTAGTGAACCTGTCTCTCTCATTTCTTTGTTTGTGACTTACACTAGTTAGCAAGTGATGGTGAGGTCCAGTAGCTGTAGTGAACCTGTCTCTCTCATCTCTTTGTGACTTACACTAGTTAGCAAGTGATGGTGAGGTCCAGTAGCTGTAGTGAACCTGTCTCTCTCATCTCTTTGTGACTTACACTAGTTAGCAAGTGATGGTGAGGTCCAGTAGCTGTAGTGAGCCTGTCTCTCTCATCTCTTTGTGACTTACACTAGTTAGCAAGTGATGGTGGGGTCCAGTAGCTGTAGTGAACCTGTCTCTCTCATCTCTTTGTGACTTACACTAGTTAGCAAGTGATGGTGAGGTCCAGTAGCTGTAGTGAACCTGTCTCTCTCATCTCTTTGTGACTTACACTAGTTAGCAAGTGATGGTGAGGTCCAGTAGCTGTAGTGAACCTGTCTCTCTCATCTCTTTGTGACTTACACTAGTTAGCAAGTAATGGTGAGGTCCAGTAGCTGTAGTGAACCTGTCTCTCTCATCTCTTTGTGACTTACACTAGTTAGCAAGTGATGGTGGGGTCCAGTAGCTGTAGTGAACCTGTCTCTCTCATCTCTTTGTGACTTACACTAGTTAGCAGGTCATGGTGGGGTCCAGTAGCTGTAGTGAACCTGTCTCTCTCATCTCTTTGTGACTTACACTAGTTAGCAGGTGATGGTGAGGTCCAGTAGCTGTAGTGAACCTGTCTCTCTCATCTCTTTGTGACTTACACTAGTTAGCAGGTGATGGTGAGGTCCAGTAGCTGTAGTGAACCTGTCTCTCTCATCTCTTTGTTTGTGACTTACACTAGTTAGCAGGTGATGGTGAGGTCCAGTAGCTGTAGTGAACCTGTCTCTCTCATCTCTTTGTTTGTGACTTACACTAGTTAGCAGGTGATGGTGAGGTCCAGTAGCTGTAGTGAACCTGTCTCTCTCATCTCTTTGTGACTTACACTAGTTAGCAGGTGATGGTGGGGTCCTGTAGCTGTAGTGAACCTGTCTCTCTCATTTCTTTGTTTGTGACTTACACTAGTTAGCAAGTGATGGTGAGGTCCAGTAGCTGTAGTGAACCTGTCTCTCTCATCTCTTTGTGACTTACACTAGTTAGCAAGTGATGGTGAGGTCCAGTAGCTGTAGTGAACCTGTCTCTCTCATCTCTTTGTGACTTACACTAGTTAGCAGGTGATGGTGAGGTCCAGTAGCTGTAGTGAACCTGTCTCTCTCATCTCTTTGTGACTTACACTAGTTAGCAGGTGATGGTGAGGTCCAGTAGCTGTAGTGAACCTGTCTCTCTCATCTCTTTGTTTGTGACTTACACTAGTTAGCAGGTGATGGTGAGGTCCAGTAGCTGTAGTGAACCTGTCTCTCTCATCTCTTTGTTTGTGACTTACACTAGTTAGCAGGTGATGGTGAGGTCCAGTAGCTGTAGGGAACCTGTCTCTCTCATCTCTTTGTGACTTACACTAGTTAGCAGGTGATGGTGGGGTCCTGTAGCTGTAGTGAACCTGTCTCTCTCATTTCTTTGTTTGTGACTTACACTAGTTAGCAAGTGATGGTGAGGTCCAGTAGCTGTAGTGAACCTGTCTCTCTCATCTCTTTGTGACTTACACTAGTTAGCAAGTGATGGTGAGGTCCAGTAGCTGTAGTGAACCTGTCTCTCTCATCTATTTGTGACTTACACTAGTTAGCAAGTGATGGTGGGGTCCAGTAGCTGTAGTGAACCTGTCTCTCTCATCTCTTTGTGACTTACACTAGTTAGCAGGTGATGGTGGGGTCCTGTAGCTGTAGTGAACCTGTCTCTCTCATTTCTTTGTTTGTGACTTACACTAGTTAGCAAGTGATGGTGAGGTCCAGTAGCTGTAGTGAACCTGTCTCTCTCATCTCTTTGTGACTTACACTAGTTAGCAAGTGATGGTGAGGTCCAGTAGCTGTAGTGAACCTGTCTCTCTCATCTCTTTGTGACTTACACTAGTTAGCAAGTGATGGTGGGGTCCAGTAGCTGTAGTGAACCTGTCTCTCTCATCTCTTTGTGACTTACACTAGTTAGCAGGTCATGGTGGGGTCCAGTAGCTGTAGTGAACCTGTCTCTCTCATCTCTTTGTGACTTACACTAGTTAGCAGGTGATGGTGAGGTCCAGTAGCTGTAGTGAACCTGTCTCTCTCATCTCTTTGTGACTTACACTAGTTAGCAGGTGATGGTGAGGTCCAGTAGCTGTAGTGAACCTGTCTCTCTCATCTCTTTGTTTGTGACTTACACTAGTTAGCAGGTGATGGTGAGGTCCAGTAGCTGTAGTGAACCTGTCTCTCTCATCTCTTTGTTTGTGACTTACACTAGTTAGCAGGTGATGGTGAGGTCCAGTAGCTGTAGTGAACCTGTCTCTCTCATCTCTTTGTGACTTACACTAGTTAGCAGGTGATGGTGGGGTCCTGTAGCTGTAGTGAACCTGTCTCTCTCATTTCTTTGTTTGTGACTTACACTAGTTAGCAAGTGATGGTGAGGTCCAGTAGCTGTAGTGAACCTGTCTCTCTCATCTCTTTGTGACTTACACTAGTTAGCAAGTGATGGTGAGGTCCAGTAGCTGTAGTGAACCTGTCTCTCTCATCTCTTTGTGACTTACACTAGTTAGCAGGTGATGGTGAGGTCCAGTAGCTGTAGTGAACCTGTCTCTCTCATCTCTTTGTGACTTACACTAGTTAGCAGGTGATGGTGAGGTCCAGTAGCTGTAGTGAACCTGTCTCTCTCATCTCTTTGTTTGTGACTTACACTAGTTAGCAGGTGATGGTGAGGTCCAGTAGCTGTAGTGAACCTGTCTCTCTCATCTCTTTGTTTGTGACTTACACTAGTTAGCAGGTGATGGTGAGGTCCAGTAGCTGTAGGGAACCTGTCTCGCTCATCTCTTTGTGACTTACACTAGTTAGCAAGTGATGGTGAGGTCCAGTAGCTGTAGTGAACCTGTCTCTCTCATCTCTTTGTGACTTACACTAGTTAGCAAGTGATGGTGAGGTCCAGTAGCTGTAGTGAACCTGTCTCTCTCATCTCTTTGTGACTTACACTAGTTAGCAAGTGATGGTGAGGTCCAGTAGCTGTAGTGAACCTGTCTCTCTCATCTCTTTGTGACTTACACTAGTTAGCAAGTGATGGTGAGGTCCAGTAGCTGTAGTGAACCTGTTCTCTCTCATCTCTTTGTTTGTGACTTACACTAGTTAGCAGGTGATGGTGGGGTCCAGTAGCTGTAGTGAACCTGTCTCTCTCATCTCTTTGTGACTTACACTAGTTAGCAAGTGATGGTGAGGTCCAGTAGCTGTAGTGAACCTGTCTCTCTCATCTCTTTGTGACTTACACTAGTTAGCAAGTAATGGTGAGGTCCAGTAGCTGTAGTGAACCTGTCTCTCTCATCTCTTTGTGACTTACACTAGTTAGCAAGTGATGGTGAGGTCCAGTAGCTGTAGTGAACCTGTCTCTCTCATCTCTTTGTGACTTACACTAGTTAGCAAGTGATGGTGGGGTCCAGTAGCTGTAGTGAACCTGTCTCTCTCATCTCTTTGTGACTTACACTAGTTAGCAAGTGATGGTGAGGTCCAGTAGCTGTAGTGAACCTGTCTCTCTCATCTCTTTGTGACTTACACTAGTTAGCAAGTGATGGTGAGGTCCAGTAGCTGTAGTGAACCTGTCTCTCTCATCTCTTTGTGACTTACACTAGTTAGCAAGTGATGGTGAGGTCCAGTAGCTGTAGTGAACCTGTCTCTCTCATCTCTTTGTGACTTACACTAGTTAGCAAGTGATGGTGGGGTCCAGTAGCTGTAGTGAACCTGTCTCGCTCATCTCTTTGTGACTTACACTAGTTAGCAAGTGATGGTGAGGTCCAGTAGCTGTAGTGAACCTGTCTCTCTCATCTCTTTGTGACTTACACTAGTTAGCAAGTGATGGTGAGGTCCAGTAGCTGTAGTGAACCTGTCTCTCTCATCTCTTTGTGACTTACACTAGTTAGCAAGTGATGGTGAGGTCCAGTAGCTGTAGTGAACCTGTCTCTCTCATCTCTTTGTGACTTACACTAGTTAGCAAGTGATGGTGAGGTCCAGTAGCTGTAGTGAACCTGTCTCTCTCATCTCTTTGTTTGTGACTTACACTAGTTAGCAGGTGATGGTGGGGTCCAGTAGCTGTAGTGAACCTGTCTCTCTCATCTCTTTGTGACTTACACTAGTTAGCAAGTGATGGTGAGGTCCAGTAGCTGTAGTGAACCTGTCTCTCTCATCTCTTTGTGACTTACACTAGTTAGCAAGTGATGGTGAGGTCCAGTAGCTGTAGTGAACCTGTCTCTCTCATCTCTTTGTGACTTACACTAGTTAGCAAGTGATGGTGAGGTCCAGTAGCTGTAGTGAACCTGTCTCTCTCATCTCTTTGTGACTTACACTAGTTAGCAAGTGATGGTGGGGTCCAGTAGCTGTAGTGAACCTGTCTCTCTCATCTCTTTGTGACTTACACTAGTTAGCAAGTGATGGTGAGGTCCAGTAGCTGTAGTGAACCTGTCTCTCTCATCTCTTTGTGACTTACACTAGTTAGCAAGTGATGGTGAGGTCCAGTAGCTGTAGTGAACCTGTCTCTCTCATCTCTTTGTGACTTACACTAGTTAGCAAGTGATGGTGAGGTCCAGTAGCTGTAGTGAACCTGTCTCTCTCATCTCTTTGTGACTTACACTAGTTAGCAAGTGATGGTGGGGTCCAGTAGCTGTAGTGAACCTGTCTCTCTCATCTCTTTGTGACTTACACTAGTTAGCAGGTCATGGTGGGGTCCAGTAGCTGTAGTGAACCTGTCTCTCTCATCTCTTTGTGACTTACACTAGTTAGCAGGTGATGGTGAGGTCCAGTAGCTGTAGTGAACCTGTCTCTCTCATCTCTTTGTGACTTACACTAGTTAGCAGGTGATGGTGAGGTCCAGTAGCTGTAGTGAACCTGTCTCTCTCATCTCTTTGTTTGTGACTTACACTAGTTAGCAGGTGATGGTGAGGTCCAGTAGCTGTAGTGAACCTGTCTCTCTCATCTCTTTGTTTGTGACTTACACTAGTTAGCAGGTGATGGTGAGGTCCAGTAGCTGTAGTGAACCTGTCTCTCTCATCTCTTTGTGACTTACACTAGTTAGCAGGTGATGGTGGGGTCCTGTAGCTGTAGTGAACCTGTCTCTCTCATTTCTTTGTTTGTGACTTACACTAGTTAACAAGTGATGGTGAGGTCCAGTAGCTGTAGTGAACCTGTCTCTCTCATCTCTTTGTGACTTACACTAGTTAGCAAGTGATGGTGAGGTCCAGTAGCTGTAGTGAACCTGTCTCTCTTATCTCTTTGTGACTTACACTAGTTAGCAGGTGATGGTGAGGTCCAGTAGCTGTAGTGAACCTGTCTCTCTCATCTCTTTGTGACTTACACTAGTTAGCAGGTGATGGTGAGGTCCAGTAGCTGTAGTGAACCTGTCTCTCTCATCTCTTTGTTTGTGACTTACACTAGTTAGCAGGTGATGGTGAGGTCCAGTAGCTGTAGTGAACCTGTCTCTCTCATCTCTTTGTTTGTGACTTACACTAGTTAGCAGGTGATGGTGAGGTCCAGTAGCTGTAGGGAACCTGTCTCTCTCATCTCTTTGTGACTTACACTAGTTAGCAGGTGATGGTGGGGTCCTGTAGCTGTAGTGAACCTGTCTCTCTCATTTCTTTGTTTGTGACTTACACTAGTTAGCAAGTGATGGTGAGGTCCAGTAGCTGTAGTGAACCTGTCTCTCTCATCTCTTTGTGACTTACACTAGTTAGCAAGTGATGGTGAGGTCCAGTAGCTGTAGTGAACCTGTCTCTCTCATCTATTTGTGACTTACACTAGTTAGCAAGTGATGGTGGGGTCCAGTAGCTGTAGTGAACCTGTCTCTCTCATCTCTTTGTGACTTACACTAGTTAGCAGGTGATGATGGGGTCCTGTAGCTGTAGTGAACCTGTCTCTCTCATCTCTTTGTTTGTGACTTACACTAGTTAGCAGGTGATGGTGAGGTCCAGTAGCTGTAGTGAACCTGTCTCTCTCATCTCTTTGTTTGTGACTTACACTAGTTAGCAAGTGATGGTGAGGTCCAGTAGCTGTAGTGAACCTGTCTCTCTCATCTCTTTGTGACTTACACTAGTTAGCAAGTGATGGTGAGGTCCAGTAGCTGTAGTGAACCTGTCTCTCTCATCTCTTTGTGACTTACACTAGTTAGCAAGTGATGGTGAGGTCCAGTAGCTGTAGTGAACCTGTCTCTCTCATCTCTTTGTGACTTACACTAGTTAGCAAGTGATGGTGGGGTCCAGTAGCTGTAGTGAACCTGTCTCTCTCATCTCTTTGTGACTTACACTAGTTAGCAAGTGATGGTGAGGTCCAGTAGCTGTAGTGAACCTGTCTCTCTCATCTCTTTGTGACTTACACTAGTTAGCAAGTGATGGTGAGGTCCAGTAGCTGTAGTGAACCTGTCTCTCTCATCTCTTTGTGACTTACACTAGTTAGCAAGTGATGGTGAGGTCCAGTAGCTGTAGTGAACCTGTCTCTCTCATCTCTTTGTGACTTACACTAGTTAGCAAGTGATGGTGGGGTCCAGTAGCTGTAGTGAACCTGTCTCGCTCATCTCTTTGTGACTTACACTAGTTAGCAAGTGATGGTGAGGTCCAGTAGCTGTAGTGAACCTGTCTCTCTCATCTCTTTGTGACTTACACTAGTTAGCAAGTGATGGTGAGGTCCAGTAGCTGTAGTGAACCTGTCTCTCTCATCTCTTTGTGACTTACACTAGTTAGCAAGTGATGGTGGGGTCCAGTAGCTGTAGTGAACCTGTCTCTCTCATCTCTTTGTGACTTACACTAGTTAGCAAGTGATGGTGAGGTCCAGTAGCTGTAGTGAACCTGTCTCTCTCATCTCTTTGTGACTTACACTAGTTAGCAAGTGATGGTGAGGTCCAGTAGCTGTAGTGAACCTGTCTCTCTCATCTCTTTGTGACTTACACTAGTTAGCAAGTGATGGTGAGGTCCAGTAGCTGTAGTGAACCTGTCTCTCTCATCTCTTTGTGACTTACACTAGTTAGCAAGTGATGGTGGGGTCCAGTAGCTGTAGTGAACCTGTCTCGCTCATCTCTTTGTGACTTACACTAGTTAGCAAGTGATGGTGAGGTCCAGTAGCTGTAGTGAACCTGTCTCTCTCATCTCTTTGTGACTTACACTAGTTAGCAAGTGATGGTGAGGTCCAGTAGCTGTAGTGAACCTGTCTCTCTCATCTCTTTGTGACTTACACTAGTTAGCAAGTGATGGTGAGGTCCAGTAGCTGTAGTGAACCTGTCTCTCTCATCTCTTTGTGACTTACACTAGTTAGCAAGTGATGGTGGGGGTCCAGTAGCTGCAGTGAACCTGTCTCTCTCATCTCTTTGTTACTTACACTAGTTAGCAGGTGATGGTGGGGGTCCAGTAGCTGTAGTGAACCTTTCTCTCTCATCTCTTTGTGACTTACACTAGTTAGCAGGTGATGGTGGGGTCCTGTAGCTGTAGTGAACCTGTCTCTCTCATCTCTTTGTGACTTACACTAGTTAGCAAGTAATGGTGAGGTCCAGTAGCTGTAGTGAACCTGTCTCTCTCATCTCTTTGTAACTTACACTAGTTAGCAAGTGATGGTGAGGTCCAGTAGCTGTAGTGAACCTGTCTCTCTCATCTCTTTGTGACTTACACTAGTTAGCAAGTGATGGTGAGGTCCAGTAGCTGTAGTGAACCTGTCTCTCTCATCTCTTTGTGACTTACACTAGTTAGCAAGTGATGGTGAGGTCCAGTAGCTGTAGTGAACCTGTCTCTCTCATCTCTTTGTGACTTACACTAGTTAGCAAGTGATGGTGAGGTCCAGTAGCTGTAGTGAACCTGTCTCTCTCATCTCTTTGTTTGTGACTTACACTAGTTAGCAGGTGATGGTGGGGTCCAGTAGCTGTAGTGAACCTGTCTCTCTCATCTCTTTGTGACTTACACTAGTTAGCAAGTGATGGTGGGGGTCCAGTAGCTGTAGTGAACCTGTCTCTCTCATCTCTTTGTGACTTACACTAGTTAGCAGGTGATGGTGGGGGTCCAGTAGCTGTAGTGAACCTGTCTCTCTCATCTCTTTGTGACTTACACTAGTTAGCAGGTGATGGTGGGGTCCTGTAGCTGTAGTGAACCTGTCTCTCTCATCTCTTTGTGACTTACACTAGTTAGCAAGTAATGGTGAGGTCCAGTAGCTGTAGTGAACCTGTCTCTCTCATCTCTTTGTGACTTACACTAGTTAGCAAGTGATGGTGAGGTCCAGTAGCTGTAGTGAACCTGTCTCTCTCATCTCTTTGTGACTTACACTAGTTAGCAAGTGATGGTGAGGTCCAGTAGCTGTAGTGAACCTGTCTCTCTCATCTCTTTGTGACTTACACTAGTTAGCAAGTGATGGTGAGGTCCAGTAGCTGTAGTGAACCTGTCTCTCTCATCTCTTTGTGACTTACCTTAGTTAGCAAGTGATGGTGAGGTCCAGTAGCTGTAGTGAACCTGTCTCTCTCATCTCTTTGTGACTTACACTAGTTAGCAGGTGATGGTGAGGTCCAGTAGCTGTAGTGAACCTGTCTCTCTCATTTCTTTGTTTGTGACTTACACTAGTTAGCAAGTGATGGTGGGGGTCCAGTAGCTGTAGTGAACCTGTCTCTCTCATCTCTTTGTGACTTACACTAGTTAGCAGGTGATGGTGGGGGTCCAGTAGCTGTAGTGAACCTGTCTCTCTCATCTCTTTGTTTGTGACTTACACTAGTTAGCAGGTGATGGTGGGGGTCCAGTAGCTGTAGTGAACCTGTCTCTCTCATCTCTTTGTGACTTACACTAGTTAGCAGGTGATGGTGGGGGTCCAGTAGCTGTAGTGAACCTGTCTCTCTCATCTCTTTGTGACTTACACTAGTTAGCAGGTGATGGTGGGGGTCCAGTAGCTGTAGTGAACCTGTCTCTCTCATCTCTTTGTGACTTACACTAGTTAGCAGGTGATGGTGGGGGTCCAGTAGCTGTAGTGAACCTGTCTCTCTCATCTCTTTGTGACTTACACTAGTTAGCAGGTGAAGGTGGGGTCCTGTAGCTGTAGTGAACCTGTCTCTCTCATCTCTTTGTGACTTACACTAGTTAGCAAGTGATGGTGAGGTCCAGTAGCTGTAGTGAACCTGTCTCTCTCATCTCTTTGTGACTTACACTAGTTAGCAGGTGATGGTGGGGTCCAGTAGCTGTAGTGAACCTGTCTGTCTCATCTCTTTGTGACTTACACTAGTTAGCAGGTGATGGTGGGGTCCAGTAGCTGTAGTGAACCTGTCTCTCTCATCTCTTTGTGACTTACACTAGTTAGCAGGTGATGGTGGGGTCCAGTAGCTGTAGTGAACCTGTCTCTCTCATCTCTTTGTGACTTACACTAGTTAGCAGGTGATGGTGGGGTCCAGTAGCTGTAGTGAACCTGTCTCTCTCATCTCTTTGTGACTTACACTAGTTAGCAGGTGATGGTGGGGTCCAGTAGCTATAGTGAACCTGTCTCTCTCATCTCTTTGTGACTTACACTAGTTAGCAGGTGATGGTGGGGTCCAGTAGCTGTAGTGAACCTGTCTCTCTCATCTCTTTGTTTGTGACTTACACTAGTTAGCAGGTGATGGTGGGGTCCAGTAGCTGTAGTGAACCTGTCTCTCTCATCTCTTTGTTTGTGACTTACACTAGTTAGCAAGTGATGGTGAGGGTCCAGTAGCTGTAGTGAACCTGTCTCTCTCATCTCTTTTTGACTTACACTAGTTAGCAGGTGATGGTGGGGTCCAGTAGCTGTAGTGAACCTGTCTCTCTCATCTCTTTGTGACTTACACTAGTTAGCAGGTGATGGTGGGGTCCAGTAGCTGTAGTGAACCTGTCTCTCTCATCTCTTTGTGACTTACACTAGTTAGCAGGTGATGGTGGGGTCCAGTAGCTGTAGTGAACCTGTCTCTCTCATCTCTTTGTTTGTGACTTACACTAGTTAGCAAGTGATGGTGAGGTCCAGTAGCTGTAGTGAACCTGTCTCTCTCATCTCTTTGTGACTTACACTAGTTAGCAGGTGATGGTGGGGTCCAGTAGCTGTAGTGAACCTGTCTCTCTCATCTCTTTGTGACTTACACTAGTTAGCAAGTGATGGTGAGGTCCAGTAGCTGTAGTGAACCTGTCTCTCTCATTTCTTTGTTTGTGACTTACACTAGTTAGCAAGTGATGGTGAGGTCCAGTAGCTGTAGTGAACCTGTCTCTCTCATCTCTTTGTTTGTGACTTACACTAGTTAGCAAGTGATGGTGAGGTCCAGTAGCTGTAGTGAACCTGTCTCTCTCATCTCTTTGTTTGTGACTTACACTAGTTAGCAGGTGATGGTGGGGTCTTGTAGCTGTAGTGAACCTGTCTCTCTCATCTCTTTGTTTGTGACTTACACTAGTTAGCAGGTGATGGTGGGGTCTTGTAGCTGTAGTGAACCTGTCTCTCTCATCTCTTTGTTTGTGACTTACACTAGTTAGCAGGTGATGGTGGGGTCCAGTAGCTGTAATGAATCTGTCTCTCTCATCTCTTTGTGACTTACACTAGTTAGCAAGTGATGGTGAGGTCCAGTAGCTGTAGTGAACCTGTCTCTCTCATTTCTTTGTTTGTGACTTACACTAGTTAGCAAGTGATGGTGAGGTCCAGTAGCTGTAGTGAACCTGTCTCTCTCATCTCTTTGTTTGTGACTTACACTAGTTAGCAAGTGATGGTGAGGTCCAGTAGCTGTAGTGAACCTGTCTCTCTCATCTCTTTGTTTGTGACTTACACTAGTTAGCAGGTGATGGTGGGGGTCCAGTAGCTGTAGTGAACCTGTCTCTCTCATCTCTTTGTTTGTGACTTACACTAGTTAGCAGGTGATGGTGGGGTCTTGTAGCTGTAGTGAACCTGTCTCTCTCATCTCTTTGTTTGTGACTTACACTAGTTAGCAGGTGATGGTGGGGTCTTGTAGCTGTAGTGAACCTGTCTCTCTCATCTCTTTGTTTGTGACTTACACTAGTTAGCAGGTGATGGTGGGGTCCAGTAGCTGTAGTGAACCTGTCTCTCTCATCTCTTTGTTTGTGACTTACACTAGTTAGCAGGTCATGGTGGGGTCCAGTAGCTGTAGTGAACCTGTCTCTCTCATCTCTTTGTTTGTGACTTACACTAGTTAGCAGGTGATGGTGGGGTCCTGTAGCTGTAGTGAACCTGTCTCTCTCATCTCTTTGTGACTTACACTAGTTAGCAGGTGATGGTGGGGTCCAGTAGCTGTAGTGAACCTGTCTCTCTCATCTCTTTGTTTGTGACTTACACTAGTTAGCAGGTGATGGTGGGGTCCAGTAGCTGTAGTGAACCTGTCTCTCTCATCTCTTTGTTTGTGATGCGGTCTTTAAAAGTGACATACGCTGTTCCTATGTATGTCAAACTAGACCTCAATGTTTCAGTCCTTCGTATCTGTCAAACATGAAGTCACCGATCTTTGTCAAAGTTTTATTGGCAATGAATTGTAAGAGTGCCTTAAGTTCAAACTGTCAACTTCCGAATTCCTGTTTCTGTTTTCTATCCTGATGGCATCGTTATAGCCAACCTTGACCTTGAAATAGTTTTTATTTCTTAAATTACACATTCGTTTTTAAACTGCTATAGAATTCTTTTTCTTTTTATCAAATGTTTAAGCCTCGCTCAGGAGGTGACGAGCCACACAGAGCCACACAGAGCCAAACATTGGATTCCACAAGAAACTGTTTTTATGTCATTTTCATTTCTTTTTTCTTTCATCTCTTATTGAATAAGAAATATTTCTAAAAGAAAAAAGAAATCTAGCCAATTTTTTGTTTAAAAAAGGTTGAGACATGAATACTTTTGTACGGGGTTAATGTCTAATTAATGTGTCAGGACCAAAATAAAAGGTTACAATTTTGTTTGAATTAAACTTGTCAGAGTTCAGAATACAACATTGTAACAAAATTCAATAAAATGATTTTTTTTTCTCCAGAGGTTCTCAAGAAAGCTTATCAATGCGTAATGTTATCTATGTGTTTCTGTAGAAGTTAAAAGGCTAGAGTATTCCATCGCTGTGTAAAAACTATATAAAAATGAAACTGATTTTAAAATAACTGAACTGTTACAGTTACAGTAGCAGTAAATATAAAACAAACAAAAAAACATTAAAAATACTTTTTTAAAAAAAGACAATATCTTCTCTATACAATATATAGAGTGATTATTTTTCTTTTACAAATGAATGAATGTTAGGGTTAGGGTTAGAAAACAATGGAACATTTTTACCTCGTCCCGAGTCCCCTTCGTCACGAGAAAGAATACTGGATAAGCGAATGTTTAGATTTAGTACAATTTTCAATATTCCAATGATACGCCAATTAGATCTAGACTTAAAGGACAAAATTTTCCTGAACAGTAATAACCTATTGCATCAATAAAGCTTTACATTCGGAAATCCCCGAAAGCGATAGTCCTTTCAAGAGTGCGAAATTCATCTTAAAGCCTATGTTGCCAACAAGCTAGTAATTCTTTTCTCAGCGATATACATTTGCTGTTAAATTTCTGGGTACATTTTTGGAGCCATTTTTAATTTCCGCTGTCATTCAGATTCCTAGCTGGTTCCAGGTTCCCTAAAGTTCTGAATTGAATAAAGGTATAGTACCACAAGGTACTCAGGGTTTTTTTTTTTACCGGGAACAGCACATAAAGCGATGGACAGGCCTGTCACTGAAAGAGATTCCATCCAAGGTAAATGACAAAGAGAAATGAAGCAAAACGTTTGACAGATCATGAGTGGTGCCCAACTGTTCAGCAGACTAAGGGTTCGTTGAATGTGAATTCAATTCAATTGATACAAATTGAAAGCATTTATGATTTAATGACTATTTAACCGTTGAGTGAATCTTTCTTGTATCAAGATAGTTAAATATAATCTTTATAAAACAAAAGACCTGAACAAATTTGATACAATTAGAAAGAATCTTATTTTTAAACCAAACATACGGAGACAAAGGCGTATTTCATTTCGCACCGCCCACATATTCAACTCACAAAGACACATGTCATGCTATTGAATGTGTGGGTGGAGTCATTCAATATTGCGTTGACTTGAATGTACTTACCATTGACATGCAATTGAAACATGTATTGATCAGGATCCAGGCTTTGATGGGCGTGCCAACACGACCGAGTGATGTTTGACCATGAACTGTGTCCAGCAAGATACAGACATTATTCACGCCCATGCTCTCTTCTGTTATTGGCATTGCGTCTTGACCCGGATGTAAAGCTTCCCCCCCCCTCTTTTTTTTATCCCATCCTAAATATAGGTCAGTTGCGTTATTTCTATTTATCATTTGATCTTATACAGGCAGAAATATCAATTACGAATCTGCTAGTATTTAAAAAAAAAGACAAACACGCTAAACATAAAGGTGATCTCATCAACGACAGTTCACCCATCACCTGGTCGAGACTGTACAAGCATATCCTAGACATGTCTTCTAATGCGAAAGTGAAAAATCTAAGACTATACATTCAATCACCTACTTGCGACAGTTTATAGACAGACAAGCTGCAAGCACATTATGCTTGTAACAGTTCATAGACAGACAAGCACAGAATACTTGTAACAGTTTATAACATGGGCGTAGCCAGGATATTTTTGAGGGGGGGGGGGGGGGTTGGGAGGATTTTTGTCTGTGTACACATAATTAATGTTTATTACATTCCGACCCTTCATTCTTTTGGAAGACGTTTATTGTACTCTAGAATAGGTTCTTTCTGAAGTTAGTGGGAAAATAGCAGGCATCCTGTCCTTACCTGCAAGGGTTCTGGGGATCTCTCCCAGCGGATTTCGGACGGAGCCCCGCCGCCAGGCACTATTTCCGATATTTAAAACACACCAAAAAATGCATATCCTGAGATATCTAAAGTGCATATCCCTCTATTAAAAAAACTTTATTTCAAAAAACCTAATCTGCTATTCTTACTTACATAAGACTTAGACTTGGATTATATGCGTCGTTCGGCGCATTGGAAGGCAAGCTGTCTCTTCAAAGAACTGTTTGAAGACAATATCTGAAGCTTCTTCCCACCGGATGTCCATGAAAGTGCAGCGCCAAGTTAAACTAGGATGTCCCTGTTTGCTCTTTCCTCGTAATGACCTCCATATCATCGCAACTCTTGGTATGCGTAATTCATTTTGTCAGTGAACGTCCCGCAAACCTCATGCGACGCTCTGTCACAACCTTAGTAAGGGGTCGACTCCCAGTTGGGCATAGGATTTCCTTGATTTAGACCCGATTTCTATAAATGACTCCGTCTTAGACATTTTTGTTGAGCCACATTTAGTATTTTTTTCAATTTCGGCAGGTGATTTCCAAGCTATTCACTGCACTTTATTAATGGGGCCCAGCGACTGGTAAGAATTCGTAACGTCTCTTGGCTACGCTCTTGGATATCGGTGGCTGTAGTTTTCTTTAGATTTTATATCGAAGTGGAAAGTTTTATTGTCAATACCATCTGTTGGGGTGTTTTTAAACTTAAAAAATCTATGAAGTTTATTTTTTTAACAAACTCTAAGTCTAAACCCTAATTAACTACGCTCATAGAATTTGGTAACTGTAGTTTGCTTTAGAATAATATTGAAGAGGGGTATTCAACCTCAAAACTATATATAGGGGATTTTAAACTCAAATCCATCTGGAGGTTTTTTTTAACTTAAAGCCATCTGGCTGAAAGGGGTCTAAACTCAAAACCCCTCCTGGCTACGCTCATAGCATTTTGAGTGTGTAATTTGCTTTTTTTATATTGAAGAGGTGGTATTTAGCTTAAACCCCGCTGGAAAAGGGGGGGGGGGGGTAAACACAAGGCCCCTCTTGGCTACGCTCAAATTAACTGGTGACAGATGCTTGCTTAGTCTTATATTGAAGAGGGTGTTTTGTCGTAAAAAAAAGTTTCGGAATGGATTTTAAAATTAAAAAAAACAACAACATAGCTATCCTCTTGGAATTTGGGGATTGTCATTTGCATTATTATTTTTGTCTTGGCTGCACTGGGGCAAGTGATGGTTTAGTATTAAACTATCACCTAAAATAAGGAAAATAAAAGCGAAAAATCAGTCACAAAATTCATTTCTTCTCTTGGGGTGGTTGTTGAACCCCAAGAACCCCCACCCCCCCCGGTACGCCCAGACAATTACAGAATGCTTGTAAGAGTTTATAAAGAGCATAATGACAACTATACAGAGCATGTAGCCGAGTGTATAGACAATGTCAAGTTATCCACTGTGTAACATAGCATAGTACAACATAATCGTTGATACACTATTGAACGCCTTAATGGTATAAAAGGACTCAAATTATATTAATTAACAATTACATTAGAGGTATGGTAAAGTCTTTGTTTTCATTTTATTTACGGGATGATTTCAAGGAGTCCCAGAAAAAGGAGAAGCGCGGTACTGTTAGAATGGCAGAAGATGACGTTCTCTAATGAGTATGCCTATTTTGTTTATTTTGTAGTCTATGAGCTTCGAAATCTAATATCATACAATAAATAATATCATACAATAAATAATACCATACAATAAATAATACCATACAATAAATAATACCATACAATAAATAATATCATACAATAAATAATATCATACAATAAATAATACCATACAATAAATAATACCATACAATACATAATACCATACAATAAATAATACCATACAATAAATAATACCATACAATAAATAATACCATACAATAAATAATACCATACAATAAATAATACCATACAATAAATAATATCATACAATAAATCATACCATACAATAAATAATACCATACAATAAATAATATCATACAATAAATCATACCATACAATAAATAATACCATACAAGAAATAATATCATACAATAAATCATATCAAATATCACTGCAATATCGTTTTCATATGTAACAAATAGATGAAGGCTTGTGAAGTGTAGACATCTACAAATAGATGAAGGCTTGTGAAGTGTAGACATCTACAAATAGATGAAGGCTTGTGAAGTGTAGACATCTACAAATAGATGAAGGCTTGTGAAGTGTAGACATCTACAAATAGATGAAGGCTTGTGAAGTGTAGACATCTACAAATAGATTAAGGCTTGTGAAGTGTAGACATCTACAAATAGATGAAGGCTTGTGAAGTGTAGACATCTACAAATAGATGAAGGCTTGTGAAGTGTAGACATCTACAAATAGATGAAGGCTTGTGAAGTGTAGACATCTACAAATAGATGAAGGCTTGTGAAGTGTAGACATCTACAAATAGATGAAGGCTTGTGAAGTGTAGACATCTACAAATAGATGAAGGCTTGTGAAGTGTAGACATCTACAAATAGATGAAGGCTTGTGAAGTGTAGACATCTACAAATAGATGAAGGCTTGTGAAGTGTAGACATCTACAAATAGATGAAGGCTTGTGAAGTGTAGACATCTACAAATAGATGAAGGCTTGTGAAGTGTAGACATCTACAAATAGATTAAGGCTTGTGAAGTGTAGACATCTACAAATAGATTAAGGCTTGTGAAGTGTAGACATCTACAAATAGATGAAGGCTTGTGAAGTGTAGACATCTACAAATAGATGAAGGCTTGTGAAGTGTAGACATCTACAAATAGATGAAGGCTTGTGAAGTGTAGACATCTACAAATCGATGAAGGCTTGTGAAGTGTAAACATCTACAAATAGATAAAGGCTTGTGAAGTGTAGACATCTACAAATAGATTAAGGCTTGTGAAGTGTAGACATCTACAAATAGATTAAGGCTTGTGAAGTGTAGACATCTACAAATAGATGAAGGCTTGTGAAGTGTAGACATCTACAAATAGTCATAGTTCTGGATTTATATTCTTGACAAGGAGAGATGTAGTCTTCACTTGTAAATATATATCTTGACCACTTTGTGTTAATACACTAATTTCGGACACGTTTTCTTCTGTTTTTACAGCGCAATTTAAATAAAAAAAGGTTAGGTTAATTTACATAAAATGTATTTGTCTAATTTAACAAATTAGATTTATTTCAGGAAAATAAGCGTACGTGTGTACCGAGTCATCTGCTTATCTTAGTGTTAGAGACATTTTGTAGCGGTCAGATAATGGTCACTCCAAAAACCGAATATGTGAAGTTTCGTTTATTCTGAGGCGGTAAAGTCTGGGAGAATTACGTTGTTAAGACATAGAAATATCCGTAACTAGACAAAATGTAGAGCTAACGTAGAAGCTTTGTACAAAACAAAACACCATAAACAGTTTAATAGTTTGCGTGATAGTATTACTCTACAAAAATATACATACTTAACTTTTTTATCTTGGTGCCGCCACTGCAAGGAGTTAAACAAAGCTCTAAGTGTGGATAGATGATAGAGAAAAGTGAGAAACTCACTAGACATTAGTGCGAGCGAGAAGTCATTAATCCAAACAGTACGTCATCAATGGAGGAGTAGTCTTTCTGAACCTGACTCCAGTTAGTTCATCACAGGTAGATCTAGTTTCAATGAGTCAAGATGATAAACTTCAACATATATAACACACACAAAAACACGTTTGTCAGCTGAAATACAATGCTTTTATTTTTCACAGATTGAGAACCGCTGGTGCAGAGACAAGCAGACAGGTGGTCATATTTTACAGAAATGACTTAAGTTGATATTTAGCTGACTTTATATTTGTCTAATTAGTTGGCATTTAGCTGGCACCCATTTCAGTATAGAAACGCTGACTTGCGACGTCGCAACTTGTGGGCGATCTTAAAATCCCAAATTAAAATTCCTATTCTTCACCGAGATACAAACCTGCGACCTCTTGGTACGAAAGTCTAGCTCTTGACCACTTTGTGACCACGCTTCCTTCCCCTGCTTCTTAGTTTATACTGAGTGAATTGTGTCTGCGAGTTATTACAAGCCTGATGTCTGATGTCTACACAAATACATGACTAGATTGAAAACATTCGACAGCAACGCTTATCGCAAGTTATCGATCTATTGATTGATTTCATGACATTGACTCAATGCTTGTATTTTAATTAAGAATATATTATTCTTCTGCCTCAATCAATAGGAACGAAAATGAGTTGCTCACCACAGTTGACTTGCTGTTGACATTTGCGAAATCTTTATCACGATGACCTGACCTTCACCCTCACACAGAACAAGCTAAACCTGTTATTACCATTCACCCCCCCCCCCCCCCCCGAGGAAACGTGATCTCCAATGAATATGGAGGTAACGAGATTGAACTATGGGTGCAAACATAATAATAATAATAATAAAAACACATGAGATAAGCACATACTAGAACTAATAATAAGGCTTGTCTTCCAGCCCGAACAGTAGTGAGGAATGCAATATTTTCCGTGGCTGCGCCGCCCCAGCTGTGACCTACATATTTTGCCACAATCAGGGCAAGCAGATAAGAACATCAACATGTTGTTTTGTAGAGTTACGTAGTAGCTTTTTCTTAGAATAACACAAAATATTAACGGTTGAATTATTCCTGTAGCCCACAGTTTTACGAAGGGGTGTCCAATGGTCAGCACAACTAATGTCAGGTACCCATTAGAGCTGGGTAGACGCAGAGGTGACCAAGATCTCGGAATTAAGAATCACAGTTTTCACCAAGATTCAATTTCAAACCTGGTACAGAGTACTAGAACTAACTTAATACAATACAAAATTCCACCATCTTACTATAAATGCTTGCGACATCACTATTTCTTTTCAATTGGGTTGCTGTGCTGATAGTTTTTGTAAATTGTCGTACTTGGAATAGGCAAGAGTTACAAGAGAAACGGCGACGTTTGGTACACTGTGGTCAAACCTATTGAGTATTGGTTGTTGTTTCTTGCCTTTCTCTTGTCTTATCTCCTGAAAGTGCATGCTCTGGGCTTCTTGTTGATTCTCTCAGGGTTGATTGATTCTGTCAGGGTTTGATTGTTGATTCTCAAAGTGTCGATTGATTCTCTCAGGGTTGACTGATTCTTACAAGGCTGATTAATTCTCTAAAGTTTGATTGATTCTCGAAGGGCTTATTGATTCTCGCATGAATTGTTCATTATACCAGTATTTATTTATCCTATACGAGTTAATTGATTGATTCTACAGGGTTCATTGTCTATGAGTAGGTTGATTCTAACAATTTGATCTTTCTCTCGGGGCGAGTTGATTTTCTTTATGGTGATTCATTTTGGGCAGACTGATTGTAATAATTGTTTGTGTGAATATTTGCTTCTCTTGGGACTTAGTTGATTCATTACTATTGGTTGTTATTCTAAGATAAAGCTACCAGGTAACTGTACAAAACAACATGTTGATCTTCTCATCTCGTACAACAAATCAACTCAGATGGTTGTCAAATTGTTTGAGACAAAATGTTGTACCAGTGAGTTGATTTAATAGCGACACAATTTTTAAAACAAAAACCAAAACAACATTTATGATCAACAAAATGTTTCCTGCCAGACATTTCAACCTTCAAAGTGCAATTCATTGGTGTCAGGTCTTAAAATATCAACACCATTAAATGTCTGCTAGGGACAGTCACAATCAATATATTTTACAGAGCTGTTTGTCACCAGCTGTACAAGTCCTGAGACACATGACGTCAACAGACACAAGATGTAAACACAACTTCCTCCAACGTGGCAGCAATGGTCGAAATTTAGAAACAAATAGCAGGCGTGAAAAATCTGGCTATTGATGCCATTATTTTCAGATGAATGTCTAGTTAATGTCACAGTGGCCATACAAACTCATCAGCGAATACAAACAAGAAACATAACTCTCCAAAGTTTAGTAGCACGTGCCAATACACAGTCACACACACACCAAGACTCAACAAAACACACACACTAACATGCATCAACACCCTCGCGGGAGGTTTGGGTAGGATGTAATAATCTTAAAATCTAAAGGAACATCTGAAACATGTAGAACTAGACACACACACACACCAAAAGACAACACCATGTAATAATATCTAGCCACATGCACAAGAACGTAGCCACATACATACATACCAAGCTACAGCAACACATAGATACCAAAGCACATCAGTACATCTAAACACAGATACAACACTGAGTCCCTGCTACAGCAACACATACCTACAAAAGCACTCAGTACATCTAAACACAGATACAACACTGAGTCCCTGCTGATCCTACACCTGGTAGTTAACGGCCTGACACCAAGGAGATCACGTGATTCGCTACGTCATTTTAACCAACATCCGCTCACTCAATTTCAACTTTCACTCAACGCTGAGACCTGCCACAGAGCAAGAGTATACAGGCTTATAGTTGTAACACAAAAAAATGATATAAAAGAAAGAACCACACATTTACTACAAGGTACGTAAACGTTTGCTGTTTATAATACAAACTTAATTAATAACACTCACCAATTTACTCTACAGAACACAGAAACCTATTACAAATACATTTCGAATGGATTCAAGACGTTCCTCTAATTCCTTGCCTCTATTCCAACGATGTTTATAAGCACATCAATGAAGTTGAAAAACAAATCACGTCAGTTTCAGAGTGTATTCCGTACTTCAGTTAGCATGGATCCGTGCTATTTCAATACAAGTGTGTATTGATTGACTCAAAACTAAAATGTTATTTAACCTTGGTTAGGCCAATAATAGAATATGAATCCTCTGTTTGGGACCCCTCAACTCAAGAAAACATTAAGAAACTGGAACAGACACAAAATAGAGCAGTGAGATTCATAACAAACGAATATTCAGATTTGACTAGAGTAACACCTTAAGTAAAATCACTAAATTTAGAAAGCCTTCAGGACAGAAGGCTCAAAAGTAAAGTAGCAATCATACATAAAACACTGAACCATAATCTTCAAATCCAAAAACAAAATTTAATAAAATACTCAGAAAGACACAAAGATAAAGGCACATTCCTCATCCCATATGATAGGACAAATTTGTACAAATACTCCTTCTTCCCTAGTGCTATTAAAGCATGGAATGGGTTGCCTGAGCTAGCCAGGAAAACCAGTGACTTGGCAGAATTTAAGTCATTGGTTAATATGCATGACTGAATGCATGACGCGTAGGACGTAATCATCTTTTTTGAAGTAACGTCTTTAACATATAAGATAAGATAAGAATACTTGTCAACGTAAAAATTAAACGAGTTAAGTTAGGACTAATATCTAGGTAGAGACTATCTTCTGATTTTCTTTTTCCACACCCTGTCCATGAGAAAAACAAATCAAACAATTGTTAGTCACTAGAATGAATATATCATCTTAACATTTCGTTTAATACTGAAATAATTGGCAAGTCTTATTGTCTTATAAAAATCTTAAGTGACATGATGTCAATCTGGCAAATAACTGAGAAAGCAATTTCCAGATGGATGAATTATCAGCATTATAAAATGTAAATAGTAATCCATTTGTCATGTGAGCTTCAACAAATGTTTTTGCCCCTGTATTATAGATTCGATATTAAACAGGCTATCGTAGTGGTTTTTACAAAATTGTATTAATGCTGTATACTAATTATGTAAATTTATACATTTATGCAAATTTATGCCATGACATCCATATTTCTTCATCAAAAACTAATAGCTTTTTGTGTGATGTCACTACAATTGCTTTCATAAGCTCATTCATCATATTACGCAATCAAGGCAACGAAACAATACACATTTACAATCATTTTCTTTCGCAATATTTACAGCTTACAATTTTTTTATAAACTCCTAACATGCGGTCGCTTTCTACGGAAATTACCGATTTCAATTCATGGCCTAGGAAAAAAACAACAGCACACAAAAAATCTAACGCCTTTCAAAACGAGGCAATTGATTTTTCTCCATGTCACCCAGGCAATGGGTGAGAGATTGAGAAGAAATCAATATCGGGGATCGATGCTGGATTGCGGCTACGTACTTTTACATGTGGGGCATCTCAAAAGAATGGCAACTTCGGTCAAAACAAAGCCATCAAAGCAGCCCTTGTGGGCTGTTATTAATTCACTTTGACTGAGTTGTCAAGCAATCGCCATTATGACATCACAGCCTATCCCGAAACTCAATCAGAGTGACACCTTGGAAGCAGTCCTGAGAAATTAGACCACAATCATTTTTTTTCTCTCTACCTGTTTGATTTGTGTTTGCTTCCAATGTCTTGCGGCTAAACTCTGAAAATAGATTTATTGTCAATTAAGTATATGGTCCTGTGGTATGCCTTCAGAACTATCGCTTCGAACGTCCCGGGTTTAAATCGTACCCACCGCAATTCCCCCTCCCCCGCCCCGCCATAAGGATATAATGGTCTTCAACATTGAAGCAACATCCGGTATTTAGAAGACAAAACAAAGAATTCTGGCCAGGTGTTATGCGGTGATTCTGTGTTCAAACCCTATTGTGTTACAGAAGTTTGTGCTGGCGAGGTCATAATAATCTTCCTTTCTGAAAACAAGTCTGAAACGCAATAGCTAACAAACCCGCTGTTTTAGTGCAGTACCAGATACATTTGTAACCGATAGAAATAAAAAAGTTGTTTCGGTACTTAAAGTATTTAACTAAATGTGGTCCACACGAGAAAGAATATTGTCCAAAAAAAAATATACAAGGCACAACAAAAAAATAAAAGTGTAAATCTAAATATTTTTTTTATCAAAATTTAATAAAAACATATTACATCTTTCCATTACATTTTGAAATAATCGCTTATGTAAGTAGTACCGTAGTGCCATGGTCCCACTACATAATGTTCAAACAATATATCCCTTGAGAAATCTTTTCACTTTTTTTAAGGGTTAAAATGAAAATCTTTGTTTTATACATTATGCAGCAAAAGAAATATATTTAAAATAAAAATCAAACCCAAGTTACATCTAATCAAATTTCAGTTACAGTAAAATTGAAGTCAAAAGTCAAACCTCAGTCAAATGTCAGTTCGTCCGATTCATTTTAAACACAGTCACAAAAGCTATTGACCTCATTGTGATCTCCAGAGCTTTAAGAGAATGTTGACTTTTCTTTTTGTCTAGCTCTCCTTTCATCTCTCCATCTTTCTGAGACATTGCAACATGATTAGTGAGACGTCGTCTTTCAGTTATCGACAAGGTGTCACTGGGCTAGACAACCTGGTCCCCTGGCTCTTATAGGACAGTCAGAGAATTACATAGACACTAAGTCTAGCCATGGACACACTTCTATCAGGTGTAACAAGCAGTATGTACCGTGACAAGCTTTGTATCACATCAATAGATCTGTATAACATATCTGGTTGACACTTTGTATCACATCAATAGATCTGTATAACATATCTGGTTGACACTTTATATCACATCAATAGATCTGTATGACATATCTGGTTGACACTTTGTATCACATCAATAGATCTGTATAACATATCTGGTTGACACTCTGTATCACATCAATAGATCTTTATAACATATCTGGTTGACACTTTGTATCACATCAATAGATCTGTATAACATATCTGGTCGACACTTTGTATCACATCAATAGATCTGTATGACATATCTGGTTGACACTCTGTATCACATCAATAGATCTGTATAACATATCTGGTTGACACTTTGTATCACATCAATAGATCTGTATAACATATCTGGTTGACACTTTGTATCACATCAATAGATCTGTATGACATATCTGGTTGACACTTTGTATCACGTATAATGAGCTAATTTGTATCTTATAATTCCACATTATTCCTTTATATAAGCTAAAAAAATTATTTAACAATAACATGTACTGTACAAAACAGGTACATTTTCATGAGAGTGTTTTAAGCGATGCAGTTGTCATTTCAACTTTTATTACCAATAAAAATAGACTTGAAAATAATGTTACAAATATGTTCCAACCCTAACGTTAGATAGAACTAAAAGTCATAGATTATGCTCTAGTTTTATGGATGAAGTCTAAAGACTGCCAATGCATATGTTATCGGGAATTCCAGACAGAAAAAAGAAGGAAGTAATAGGCGCCTAATACTATTCACTAATATTATACAAGAAGAGTCCAGAAATGCCTGATGAGGATTTCGGAGCTGAGGAAGTCACAACAGCTATATCAAAAAAACCTCACAACTAGAAGGTCCATGGGCCGGAGACTCTACGCAACTTTTGGCTGAAGCAACGTGTGACATGACTCTGTGAAGGGAGAACATCTCTCCTCTCTAAAATAGATGATCCAAATCAACCATCGGACTATCGTTTTATATAAAATATAAATATTAATAATTATTACAAATTAAAATGTATAGATTTTGTTCTGCCCATAAACTACTAGCCAATTCTATCAAAGCAGACAAAAAAAAACGTTTACAGTACATGTTATGTGCACATCAAAAATGTGGATTTTATTCAGGAATAACTTTTAAGGAAACAAAAGAATTCTCTGTGTTTGTGAACATTGCCAACATGTCAAGTCAATTTGTATAAGAAATGACATAAGCTGCTCTTTGCTATCAATAACTGATGAGTAAGGTCAAGGCCTTTCAGAATTGTGATTTCTTTAAATCACTACAAAGACTAAGACATTTTCTAAGATTTAATGAAGAAACAGTTGGAAACAATATTTTACTCATTAAATTTTAAAATTATGTGAAATGGAATTATCCAAAATCAAGTCAAGGGATTTTTTAAAAAATTTCTTTTATTTTACAACTAGACAATACATTTGATTGGCCTCACTGTTCTAAGGACTCTGTGCTGTGACAGGCTTTGTCTAGTAGTTGTATGATGGCTGTCTGGCTTCAACAGATTACTCAGAAGGTGTTTTGAGTTTCTTGTACGGATTGTAAGAACTACTCAAGAACAAGGCCTAGAACAAGATGAAACGTGAAGCCAATCCGTCAGAAAAAAAAGTGAAGGCTCTAATGCAGTGGTTCTTACACTTTTTTGTCTCGTAGACCCCTTGCCATGTTTTCTGGATTACGGTAGACCCCCCTGCTTAAGGCTATGTGGGACACTAAATTTAGGTAAAAAGGTCAAAAATTTAGATTTTCAGTTTTAACCTAATTTAAATAGCCCAACCATTTCTGGACATAAAAATGTAATTTTCATGATTGGCAAATAATTACTTATTTTTTTATAATGTTTTTTGTAAGGTATCTACAGCTGTATCTTTTCCAATTTTGTTTCGTAGTTTTCGATTTCCTCAAAATACTATTTGTATTCACTTTTTATACTACTCCTTCACTAATTCTGCAAAGAAATCAATCAAACTTGTTCAGCTTATTATTTGTACCATGTACAACAACTTCTATAAAACATTTTCTAAGTTTCAATTAATATTCTGTCTTTATTGCAATAAAATATTAGAAAAATGAAAAAAAAATTTATAGAATATGTTCTGAAATGATTGGTCTACATATCGTATATTTTTGTTTGGCAATAGCTTAAATAGTTATAAAGCCTTAGCGATATAAAAACGATAAACAATAATCCAATATGGCGGTCGTTGCCATGACAACCATTATTAGAAAACATTTTTAACCACATTTTTTTATGGCTATTCATAGGGAGTATACATATAAAGTTTGGAGTAATTTGATTAATAAATTTTAAAAAAGGTGTCAAGTGTCCAACATATACTAACTTATATTGCATTTTTGCAAATTCACCAACTCACTTTTTAAAACGTATTTCTAAGTGTAGTGAGTCGAAGAGTGAAAAAGTCATTGAAAGCTATATTTAAATTTAGAGAGATCTTTTTTAGTAGTAAAATTCAAATTTAAACCAATTAAAATAACAATTAATATATAGCCTATTACTGGAATCTCAAAACACAATGGAAATGTGTGGGAGGCTTCTTGCAGGTTCATCATATGTTGCTACGGGTATTATGTTTCGTATAGAAATTTGTTGTTCTATGAAGTAGTTTTTCAAACATTAAATATTAATTAATTTATAAAGTTGCCTTAAGCATCATTGATAAGTTTTCGCAATCAGCAGTTTATCGTGTATTTCTTGATCTTTCAACTATGGCTCAAATATCGGGTCAACGGAACTGTTTTCATTAACAGAAGGGACAAAGTCGAGTAACTGGCGACTAAACCACTAAGTTTTGTCAGGAGGGACTCATTAGCCCTCACTTGCAACCCACCTAGCAGAAGGAAAACTGAATTCATACCTCTACTGCCTTACAGCTAGACCTAAACACGGCTACTCTTAGGCAGTTTGCAGCACACAGCGCTACACCCTGTTAGAGCCTGCGACGAACCTGATCCCAAACTGTATATATGTCGTTTGCAAAGAATTACATAAGAATAAGAAGCTTTTAATGTTATAACTCATACCAATGATGTGCCCTTAAACTGTATTGTTGCTTAAAGAAATTCGTTAAATAATATCAAAATAAAATATTTAGTTTTTATCTTTGAGAGTTCGAAAATTTTTCAAACCTTTATCTTTTTTGTCAGGGTGGCGTTGTCTCAAATGATCCTCCAGCGGGAGTCCAGAGTTAGTCACCTAGGCAACCGCTTGTTTGACTAGAATGGAATGAATCCCGATTTTCAATTAAATTTAAATATTATCTTGTTAAGCATTAAATAAATGTAGACAAAATTAAACGATTAAATCGGTATTCAAATTAAATGCATGTTTTCTTTTGATTAGCGGAAATAATTAAAGGATTAACAAAAGTACAAATCATATATTCATGAATGAAATAAGTATATTAATAGGATCTGAAAGTTAAAGTCACGACCTGCTTAAAAGAAATATATTATCGTAGACCCCCGTGGACAACTCATAGACCCCCAATTTATTGTTTCACTTTTGTAGACCCCTAGGAAGTCTTCGTGGACCCCTGGGGGTCTATATAGACCACTTTGGGAATCACTGCTCTAACGTATGTCAATATAAATTTATCCACCTTTTTATTTTTTAGTGTGGATTTTCTACACGTTGTGCCGACATTTCGACGGGCCGGATGGAACCAAGTGGATCTGGCCCGCCGGCCTTACACATTGGTCTACATTAAATAGAGTAAACATATTCCAGACACCTTACATTGAATGGCAAATGGTGTATCTTCTAAAATGTCTGAAATACACACACAGCAGACCAATACGTGCTAATGAAATGTGTTAATGAAGAGTTTATGTAAGCGAAACAAATCTTTCAAATGAACATTATTCATAAATTGATAAAAGGGCCTCACTAACATTGGAGTAAACAACTATTTTTCCATGTCCATTACAAGCAGTTTTATGTAGAAACTGAATATCATAACTAAGAAACTGTGTGTTTGTTGATAGTCCGATACGGACTGATAACCTTAAAGGCCAATTCTTGCTCCATACCACAGAGTAGTGGGTGGTGGGAGGCATATTAGGAACATATGGACACTACTTCTGATAACATGCATGCCTTTTATACTGAGATTCTGAAATTAGGTCACGGGACATAACGTCAGGGTCATTAGTGGGACAAAGGTAGCTTCCGGCGATTACGATAAAAGCCTAAATTTGTTTTGATTTAAATGCAGTTGATGTCTGACAGGTCTGGGAAACACAAAATTCTCGACCTGTATGGCAACATTTATGCACTACGCAAGACAGCAGGGTTTCTGTCCAGGGCTTTTGCAAGAGAGGATTTGAGCCTCTCAAGCCCTCACTCTAGTGAGGTTTCATGATGATGATGATGTCTGAATGTTTATCTATTGGGTTTCGACGTATACAATTGGAAGTATGTATAGCTGGTCTATCTGCTAGGTACAAAATGGTTTAGTTAACCATTGCAGTTACATTTAAATAAACATCACATGGACTTACATTTAGATAATCATTAGATAAACTTACATTTATATACACATTACATAAACTTACATTTAGATACACTTTACATAAAGCACTTATTGGACTGTTAACCCAGGGAAACTGTTTCATGGTTATTGTCTCCTTTTGAGACAGTTTCTTATTGTTTTGACGTCAGGCACACCTTGTTAGCACGCTTTGTCTTCATTTCAGCAGACATTAACATCACGTCATTTTTTTTGTTTGTTTCGCAGGATGTGAAGTTTTGACTTGGAAAGGATTCAAAGAACTTTTTAATTCTAAGACACTGTGCCGGGCGTAAATCAACTAGTCTATATATATATATTGATGCACAGACATAGTGGCATTACTAGACACATTGCATTCTACAAAATATTAAATATAATTATATAATATAACAATAACAATAATTAATACATATTTAATTGCATTGCATTCTCCAAAATATTACATATGATAATGTATATATTAAAAATAGTTTAGTAAACACAAATTACTTGAATATTTTTAATATATAAATTCTAATTATTCTAATTAATACATTATCACTTCCAAACTCAGAATCCGCATGTCAGATTTATTGTGGAGAAAAGGCAAATCTCCCCAAAATAAAATCGAGTCTTATTTTTCGGATTTTTTTTCAACACACAAGACGAACAAGTGAACCTATCCACGTCCAGACCCTACAACTCTGTTGAGCAGTCAAGTTTATCGAGGAATTGTATATAGATCATGATCATTGACACTGTTTACTGTTTATTGCAATATACACGCCGCAGCTCATCAATTATATATTCATCGTCGCAAACATAGGAGCATAAGCGAGTAGTCAGTTATAGATGAGTTTTGGATGTTTATGACAAAGATTCAAGATGTCAGATGTCTGAATGCATGTAAATCCGAAAGTGTTCCTAATACATGGAACTTGTTCGATAGAACAACGATGAGAATAGGAAAGGAAAAAAAAAAGGAATGGTCCACAAAAATGGATTGAAATTAAAGTGCACATTTTGTACTGTGGTTCAGTTGGCTTAATGAATTTATATTTAAAAAAATGGTATGGGGGGAGAGGGCGGCATTTTAAAATGTCGCATGCAGGCGTCCACAACCCTTGCGGCGGCAGTGCATTAATGAGATAGATAAGAACTACATCTAGGTACAATACAAGCCATTTGAAAACGATAACTCAATAGCGCTTTTTGGAGTTGTTGTAGTTCTGTCCACATGTAAATGGCTGACATGCGAACAGACATCCCACACACACAAACACAAGCGACTTGTTTCTACGGTGACCGCTGAAGATTAAACAAAGAAAAGTCAACAATCAAGTCCCCCTGTAAATACTTTATTTGAACGATTAAAGAGAAGAGTCAATAAACAAATGAAAAAAAAACAACTATCGATTTATTGATCAGTCAGACTAAATTATTTAGCGCTATTAAAACTCGATAATACATGTTTAATGACTTCGTGATGTATCACCACGTGACCTGACTCTCAGTAGAAGTGGATGCAGCTGGGTATATCAAGTTGTTTTGGGATTTTTGTGTCGTTGAGTGTCACAGAACCAGGGCATAGATTATAGTATACATATCTGTTGTCGTTAACAGTTAGAAGTATTCCACCAAATAATTTGCAGCTGTTGTTGTAGAAATAAAACATATTAGAAAAATACTTTCGAAGTCAGAAGTTGACTCAAACTTTTGTTAAAAATATAAGACACATTTCAAACAGTAGAATTCAGTGTCTCAACCTATTCTACATGTCAGTGATAGACATATTCGACAGACATGTCACGTGATAGACATACTCTACAGACATGTCAGTGATAGACATATTCGACAGACATGTCACGTGCTAGCAAATACAAAAGGAAACCATTGAGTCCAACGGGAATTTATTTCATGACGCAATGTCCGCAGAAGTTTCGAATGGCAGTATAACACGACGTCCCTGGGCGTACACGGTCCTTGGCATGAAGTTTGCGTATCACTAATAAAAGCCAATAGAGTGAGACATTTGCTTTAAGTCTTTTAGAGATACTAGGACTGATGGTTTAAATCTTAGTTGTATTGAATAACATCAGGAGGTTTGGATCTCTCGAATTTACGTAGGCATTTAGTCCAAGTGATATTGGTTGAGTCATTTAGTCCAAGTGATATTGGTTGAGTCATTTAGTCCAAGTGATATTGGTTGAGACATTTAGTCCAAGTGATATTGGTTGAGTCATTTAGTCCAAGTAATATTGGTTGAGTCATTTAGTCCAAGTGATATTGGTTGAGTCATTTAGTCCAAGTAATATTGGTTGAGTCATTTAGTCCAAGTAATATTGGTTGAGTCATTTAGTCCAAGTGATATTGGTTGAGTCATTTAGTCCAAGTAATATTGGTTGAGACATTTAGTCCAAGTAATATTGGTTGAGTCATTTAGTCCAACGCGACGCTCTGAAGCATTCAGTGCAAGTACGTCTGACTGAGGCATTCGGTCCACGTGCGATTGTCAGAGGCATTCAGATGGTGAAAATTTATTTTAGATAGCGCGTTTCAATTTTAGCGGCCCCCGAAAGGGGAAAAGACGCTATTGGTTTTGTGTGGAATGTCTGTCCGTCTGTCCGTCCGTCCCGATTAGATCTCGTAACCTAGAAAAGATAGTAAAAATCCTACATCATAATATTTTAGACCATTAAAAGTTCTAATGCAACGGCTATTTTTTTCAAATTTTCAAATTTTTTAAATCGCTTATGCCAGTTTTTTTCTTAAAAATACACCACTTTTACAACTATTCACTATTAATAGTAACAAACACGGAAAGCTCGTTGGTAGGGGGAATAACAATTTACATAATTTTTAACACATTTATGCAAACGGTTTTACTTTTTTTACAAAAAAAACATAAAATTTTTTTTTTTTCATTTGTATTGCTAAGTAAAAAAGTTTTGTTCTGTTAACTACTACATTTACACAAATAAATGTTTGCTTTTTTAATGAAGACAAATCTATTTAATATGCATATTAATTGGGCATAATTTAAAACAACAATTAATAAGTAGTTTATCCTATTATCAACGATGACTCATAGCGATGAAGGAAAAACTATAGGATTTTTTTTTCTTGAGGAATAAGAGATTGTCCCTTTACAAAACAATTAGAGCAATTATATATTCATTATAAGACATTAGTTAGGCCAGGTTCATATCTAACTTCACATTCACTTCACCTATCCTTTGGTCTGTGGACCGCTAGGGCACCACACAAGATCCTTCAACTTCTTCAAGATCTGTCAACCTTATTTCTCCATTCTTCTCTGCCATTTGTTTTTGATAGAATTTCATTCTGATGTTCTTTCTGAAAATATTGAAACCTGCCTTTTTACCACTTCTGGGGCCGATTTTGAGTTTGTGTCTACACACTAACTGTCTTTGTAACCTTGTTTACATTTAAACATACAGACAGAAAACCTATAGTATATTTTCCCTACAGAGTGCTGTAAAAATGTTTCTTATGCACTAAAAATTCCTTTTATTAAATTTTCTTTCCTTTTTTTCCAGCCAAAATTTGATTTTTTAAATAAATGAATGGCCTCCTTCAAAACTAGTCTTTCTTTTTGTCTTAGCCTCCTTTGTATCTATATGTGAGGGCTACACTATTTCCTTGCTGCTGCTTTCCAGAGTTCTTTTGTTAGACTGGATTATTCATTGTTTATTGTTAGATTTTAATTAGGATTCCTTGAATCTAATTATTTTTTGGTTCTTTGTTTCGTGTTATTTTGTGTTGCCTTTCATGGGCGTAGCCAGGGGGGGGTTCTTGGGGTTCAAACCCCCCCCGAAATGAAATCCCCCCCCCGCAGGGGGGGGGGCAGAATTAAGTGACTGATTTTTGCTTTCATTTTGTTTATTTTAGGTGAGATTTTAATACTAAATCATCACTTACCACAGCACAGCCGAGGCAGTTTTGAGTTAAAAACTCCTATCAGGGGGTTTTGAGATTTTAAAAACCCCTATCAGGGGGTTTTGAGATACAAATCTCTCTACCAGGGGGCTTTGAGTTTAAAACCCCCTACAGGGGGTTTTGAATTTTAAACCCCCTACCAGTGGTTTTTGCAGTTAAATGCCCCTCTTCTATAGAACAAAACAAAAAAAATGCAAACAACAATCCCAAATTCCAACAGCACAGTTGAGGAAGATTTTGATTTTAAAACCCCATCCAAAATTTACGATAACCCCATCTTCAATATCAAAAAAGCAAATTACACACTCAAAGTTCTATGAGCGTAGCCAAAGGGGTTTTGAGTTTTACCCCCCTCCCCCTTCCAGTTGGGGTTTGAAAGCTAAAAAGTACCTCTTCAATATAAAAAAAAGCAAATTACACACTATAAAATCTATGAGCGTAGCCAAAGGGGTTTTGAGTTTAAATCCCCCTCCTCCAGATGGCTTTTTCTTTAAAGTTTAAAACCCCTCCAGATGGTTTTGAGTTTAAAATTCCCCTACAGAGCGTTTAGATTTGAAAACCTCTCTCTTCAATATTATTTTAAAGCAAACTACAGTCACCAAATTCTATGATCGTAGCTAAATGGGGTTTTGAATTAAAAACAAAACAAAAAAAACCCCAGAGATTTTTTAGTTTAAAACCCCTCAACAGATGATTTGACGAAAAAAATTTCCTTTTCGATATAAAATCTAAAGCGAAATACAGGCATGTAATTCCGAGAGCGTAGTCAAGAAAGGTTACAAATTTCTACCAGTGGCTTGGGTTCCATTAATTAAGTGTGAATAGTCTTCTGCCGAAATAGAAAATCATTAAATGTGTCTCAACAAAGATGGTTAAGACAGATTTTAGGAGTCAGTCATAGAGATCGGGTCTAAATCAAAGAAATCATATGCCGAACTGGGAGTCGAATCCTTAGTAAGGTTGTGACAGAGCGTCGCATGAGGTTTTGCGGGACATGTTTCCCGACAAAATGAATTACGCAAAATAAGAGCTTGCCGGAAAATGCACCGAACGGCGCGAGAGGGTCTAAGTCAGTAAGAATAGCACATTAGGTTTTTGAAATAAAACTTTTTAATAGCAAGATAATGCACTGTAGATACCTCAGAATATGCATTTTGTTGGCTTTCAATACCAGAAATAGTGCTCGGCGGCGGGGCTTCGCCCCGCGATGGGGGAGCGCTGCGAACTCCCCCAGACCCCCTTGCTAGCAAGGGCGGGGAGTCTACAATAAACAATAAACGTCTTCCGAAAGGGTCAGAACGTAATAAAGATTAATTATGTACACACACACACACACACATATATATATATATATATATAATTTTTTTTCGCCGGGGGGGGGGAGGTCGGGAGGGGAATCCCCCCCAAAACCCTCCCCGAAAAAAAGTCCTGGCTACGCCCATGTTGCCTTTAATTAATAACACAGTAGTTTGTTTCAATGTGTGTTTCTCCTACTCTCGGTATCATTCTATACTAATTGTATCTTCCCTTTCAGCTAAGTTGTATGAAAAGTTGAGATGTAATAGGAAACATGAGCTTGAATAAGAACAAAACATTAAATCTCAGTGGACCAAATAAGTCAATTGATACGTGTATAAAGCAAAGATAGCGATAAAGACACATTTCTTATTCTTGATCTAGATGATAGAAATTTTTTGTTTAAGTGATCAGACCTAGTACCAGCCAGTAAAGCATGGAACAGATTGCTTAAATCAGATTATAATAGCCAAATACTTAGTCTCTAAGTAACATCCACGAGTGGATTAAGCCAGGGATGTACATAAGTAGTAATCAGCTTATATAATGAAGGAAAATATGAAATTTATAAGATAAGAACTTGCTTTTTTCTTTCTTACTCTCTCTCTCTCTCTCTCTCTCTCTCTCTCTCTCTGAGTAATATATGTATAAATATGTATATATTTGCGTGCTAGAATGTATGAGAACAGCTGACCCTCAGGGACCACCTCCGAGTTTGTGTTCATTATCATTATTATGTTATTATGCCATCAGATTGTATTGGACTGATTCTTTCCAAACAGATCAGTTGGACGTGAATTATATTGCTGATGATGTAATCACATTGTAATCAAAATAAAGAAATTATGATTATTAAATGACTGGGTTGAAACATAGGGGGGTTCAACAATCGGAATAGATAATTGGAAGACTATACAATCAAGTTGAAGGACATTTATTCAGATAGAACTGTTTTCTGATGTAAATAAAATATTGGTCATCTGAGAGTCAATATAAATGCCGACTTTTTTTCTAGACTCGTTGTCTCTGTCTGTAGGTGGCGCTGTTTTTGTTTTACAAGTGTGTGTGTGTGTATATATATATATATAAAGATTAAACATTGATTAAAAAGATATACTTTAATAAATGTTGATAATTAAATTGTCTTTGTTGCAGAAAGTGTGTATGTATGTATGTATGTATGTATGTATGTATGTATGTATGTATGTATGTATGTATGTATTTATGTATGTATGTATGTCATGGGCGTAGCCAGGGGGGGGTTCTTGGGGTTCAAACCCCCCCCGAAATGAAATCCCCACCGCAGGGGGGGGGGACGGAATTAAGTGACGGATTTTGCTTTCATTTTGTTTATTTTAGGTGAGATTTTAAAACTAAATCATCACTTACCACAGCACAGCCGAGGCAGTTTTGAGTTAAAAACCCTCTACCAGGGGGTTTTGAGTTTAAATCCCCCTACCAGGGGGTTTTGAGATTTTAAAAACCCCTATCAGGGGGTTTTGAGATACAAATCCCTCTACCAGGGGGCTTTGAGTTTAAAACCCCCTACATTGGGTTTTGAATTTTAAACCCCCTACCAGAGGTTTTTGCAGTTAAATCCCCCTCTTCTATAAAACAACAACAACAAAAAAATGCAAACAACAATCCCCAAATTCCAACAGCACAGTTGAGGAAGATTTTGATTTTAAAACCCCCTCCAAAATTTACGATAAACCCCATCTTCAATATAAAAAAAGCAAATTATACACTCAAAATTTTATGAGCGTAGTCAAGGTGGTTTTGAGTTTACCCCCCCCCCTTTTTTCCAGTTGGGGTTTGAAGCTGAAAAGTACCTCTTCAATATAAAAAAAAAAGCAAATTACACACTATAAAATCTACGAGCGTAGCAAAGGGGTTTTGAGTTTAAACCCCCCTCCTCCAGATGGCTTTTTCTTTAAAGTTTAAAACCCCTCCAGATGGTTTTGAGTTTAAAATTCCCCTACAGAGCGTTTAGAGTTGAAAACCTCTCTCTTCAATATTATTTTAAAGCAAACTATAGTCACCAAATTCTATGATCGTAGCTAAATGGGGTTTTGAATTAAATACAAAACAAAAAAAACCCAGAGATTTTTAAGTTTAAAACCCCTCAACAGATGATTCGACGAAAAAACTTTCCTTTTCGATATAAAATCTAAAGCGAAATACAGGCATGTAATTCCAAGAGCGTAGTCAAGAAAGGTTACAAATTTCTACCAGTGGCTTGGGCTCCATAAATAAAGTGTGAATAGTCTTCTGCCGAAATTGAAAATCATTAAATGTGTCTCAACAAAGATGGCTAAGACAGATTTCAGGAGTCAGTCATAGAGATCGGGTCTAAATCAAAGAAATCATATGCCAAACTGGGAGTCGAATCCTTAGTAAGGTTGTGACAGAGCGCCGCATGAAGTTTTGCGGGACATGTTTTCCGACAAAATGAATTACGCAAAATAAGAGTTGCGGAAACAGCTTGCCGGAAAATGTGCTGAACGGCTCGAGAAGGTCTAAGTCAGTAAGAATAGCACATTAGATTTTTGAAATAAAACTTTTTAATAGCAAGATAATGCACTGTAGATACCTCAGAATATGCATTTTGTTGGCTTTCAATACCAGAAATAGTGCTCGGCGGCGGGGCTTCGCCCCGCGCTGGGGGAGAGCTGCGAACTCTCCCAGAACCCCTTGCTAGCAAGGGCGGGGAGTCTACAATAAACAATAAACGTCTTCCGAAAGGGTCAGAATGTAATAAAAGATTAATTATGTACACACACACACACATATATATATATATATATATCATTTTTTCTGAAAGGGGGGGGGGAGAAATCCCCCCACCCCAAAACCCTCCCCGAAAAAAAATCCTGGCTACGCCCATGATGTATGTATGTATGTATGTATGTATGTATAGATAGATAGATAGATAGATAGTTATTAGATACTGGGATAGATAGTGAGATAGATACTGAGATAGACAGACAAACAGACAGACAGACAGATAGATAGATGATAGATAGATAGTTATTAGATACTGAGATAGATACTGAGATAGAGAGATAGATAATGAGATAGACAGACAAACAAACAGACTGACAGACAGATAGATAGATAGATAGATAGATAGATAGATAGATGATAGATAGATAGACAGATAGATAGATAGATAGATAGATAGATAGATAGATAGATAGATAGATAGACAGATAGATAGATAGATAGATAGATAGATAGACAGACAGACAGACAGACAGATAGATAGATAGATAGATAGATAGATAGATAGATAGATAGATAGATAGATAGACAGACCGACAGACAGACAGACAGACAGACAGACAGATAGATAGATAGATAGATAGATAGATAGATAGATAGATAGATAGATAGATAGATAGATGGATGGATGGATGGATGGATGGATAGATAGATAGATAGATAGATAGATAGACAGACAGACAGACAGACAGATAGATAGATAGATAGATAGATAGATAGTTATTAGATACTGAGATAGATACTGAGATAGTGAGATAGATCGACAAACAGACAGACAGACAGATAGATAGATGATAGATAGATAGATAGATAGACAGACAGACAGATAAATAGACAGACAGACAGAAAGATAGATAGATAGATAGATAGACAGACAGACAGACGGATAGATAGATAGATAGATAGATAGATAGATAGATAGACAGATAGATAGTTAGATAGATAGACAGACATATAGATAGATAGATAGATAGATAGATAGACGGATGGATGGATGGATGGATTGATAGATAGATAGATAGATAGATAGATAGATAGAAAGATAGACGGATGGATGGATAGATGGATGGATTGATAGATAGATAGATAGACAGACAGATAGATAGACAGACAGACAGACAGACAGATAGATAGATAGATAGATAGATAGACAGACAGACAGATAGATAGATAGATAGATAGATAGATAGATTGATAGATAGATAGATAGATAGATAGATAGATAGACAGACAGACAGATAGATAGATAGACAGACACATAGATAGATAGATAGAGAGACAGATAGATAGATAGATAGATAGATAGATAGATAGATAGATAGATAGATGAATAAGCTTTGTAATACTTGTGTGTTATGTTTCTATTGTTCCTTGTAAGTAAATTCTCTCCAAATGTCACGTGGTGTTGTACGCTGATGTCATGTGATACAGTTATGACATCAGGAACACTAGTCTTCGAATCTGCTCTAGTTAGCGATGTTATTTCCTGGAGTCGACTCTTCCTGGGAAATCAAACATGTCCTCGTTGATTGACAAATCACTTCAGGAGATTTTCGCTCCGTCACAGGACCTAATACTCGTCAAGGTCAACCAAATATTGACCAAAGGTCACAAAAGGTTAAATAAATCATTGAGGCAAGTAAATGAGTACTCTTACTCTCTGACTTTCATTGTCTCTGTCTCAGACTCTATCTCAGACTCTCTATCTCAGACTCTCTATCTTAGACTTTATCATTCTCTCTATCTCAGATTCTTTGTATCTCAGACTCAGTCATAGACTTTCTCTATCTCAGACTCTCTGTATCTCAGACTCTCTCTATCTCAGATTCTCTGTATCTCAGACTAACTCCTAAACTCTCTCTACCTCAGATTCTCTGTATCTCAGACTAACTCCTAAACTCTCTCTATCTCACTCTCTCTATCTCAGATTCTCTGTATCTCAGACTAACTCCTAGACTTTCTCTATCTCAGACTTTGTCCATCTCAGACTCACTCTATCTTAGACTCTCTATCTCAGACTCACTCTATCTTAGACTCTCTATCTCAGACTCACTCTATCTTAGACTCTCTATCTCAGACTCACTCTATCTTAGACTCTCTATCTCAGACTCACTCTATCTTAGACTCTCTATCTTAGACTCTCTATCTCAGACTCACTCTATCTTAGACTCTCTATCTTAGACTCTCTATCTCAGACTCACTCTATCTTAGACTCTCTATCTCAGACTCACTCTATCTTAGACTTATTCTATCTTAGACTCTCTATCTTAGACTTATTCTATCTTAGACTCTCTATCTTAGACTCATTCTATCTTAGACTCTCTATCAGACTCACTCTATCTTAGACTCTCTATCTCAGACTCACTCTATCTTAGACTCTCTATCTTAGACTCATTCTATCTTAGACTCTCTATCTCAGACTCACTCTATCTTAGACTCTCTATCTCAGACTCACTCTATCTTAGACTCTCTATCTCAGACTCATTCTATCTTAGACTCTTTATCTCAGACTCATTCTATCGATAACTCAATTACTCTATCTGTCTCAGGCTCTTTCATTCTCAGACTCTCTTTATTCTCTTACAGATATGGCTAAATTTGTTGGGTTTAGTCTCTTTAAATACTTGTCCACGCTATTTCTTCCTCACGCTTTCTCCGCTCAAGTTGATACTTTCAACAATTATTTAGTGTACCTAACAAAACATGAATCAGTAAACAAAAATACTCAAATAGTTTATTAAGTATTGGTAATAATTTAATTATTTTAATATCAAATAAGGGAAATAACTTGTACATTATTAATAGATATAGTTTATTTATCCTACAATTCATTTTTCATATTTGTCTTTTTTTGGCTACAATTGATACTGTTGTACCAATGTTTACTTTGTAATCACAACATAGCCTGTCTGGTCACAACTTTCACACACACATTCCCACTTGTACTGTGATATGTACAGGTACAGTGTTGTACACATAACGTTGTAGTTTGAATAAAGAATTATGTTTTCATTTTTAAACCTTTTGGCATATTTATCTTAAAAATAAAAGAGTTCGCTTTCAGAAAGTAGCCGCTGCAACTGTTTCAAGCATGGCACACACGACTGTAATATGGAATTCTAAGTATGCTTTTAGCTTTTGAGATTTAAACGAGAAGGGCACACAAACAGACAGACAACTCAAAATGGAATTTTTTTTCTACGGGGAAGGTTGAAGACAGTAAATCAAGACTTCAGTGACCCATGCTTCTACAATCGAGTAAGCGTTCTGTAGATGTGTTAGTTAACCCTTGAGCACTAGGTGTGTATTGTATTAAATCTAACTCGTCAAATTAATCAATGCTCAGGATCTAATAGTCTATTACCACATAGTGTTTACTTTCTAGTGACAAACTTCTTTGATTTCAGTTTCAAAAGTCACTTCGTTTCTAAATCAATGTCTAGAGAAGACTTTGAACAGCAGCAAAGCCGGAACCAGATATAAACCAATTAGAACATTTCAATAGCTTAAGGACATTTTCTTTGCTTAGGAGAAACCTTCTTGTTTTATGTCGCCAGATCTAATAGATGAATTACATTACAATCATTTATTTAAGCAACTTTGGTTGAACTATTAGGATTAATGTCTGACAACTTTAAAATAATAATCAGACTATAAAACACATTATAACATTTGTTATCAAGTTGTAACAGAAGTAAATACAACTTACGTTCACTCTGTGACTGACCACACTTGAGAAGAGTCTTGTTAACAACCACCAAACTTACTATAAAACAAAAGTCGAAGTATTTGCTTTGATAACGAATCTTTAAATAGATGAAAACGTATCTCTGGTTTAAAGCTACAAGTCAGGTTCCTGTTAAAGGGAGATAAGTCCCAGTGAAATCCCTTATTATTTAAGGTCGGTAGAGGTTGAAAACTCGAAACCACTTCTAGCTACGCTCATGAAATAAGGTAATTGTAGTCTGGCATTTCTTTTTACATTTTGTACCGTGGACCTTAACAGCCCACCGAGATAAACTCATGAAAGTTGATTACTGTAGTATTGCATTTATTTAGGTACTTCACACTATTTCGTAGATATTGATGTAAGTACAGGACTTCTTTCAGGAAACGTTTCCTTCCTGACATTATGCTAGAAATTTGTACAGATGTTGACGTAGAGAGTTTTAAATATTAACAACCGAAACCTTTTGTACTCATGGCTAGTTTTAGCTCACAAACAAATACTTACTCACAGACCTATACATACTAAATCAGGTCACAAAAAATACCTACTCACAGACCTATATATACTAAATCAGGTCACAAAAAGTACCTACTCACAGACCTATATATACTAAACCAGGTCACAAAAAATACCTACTCACAGACCTATATATACTAAATCAGGTCACAAAAATACTTACTCACAGACCTATGTATACTAAATCAGGTCACAAAATATACCTACTTACAGACCTATATATACTAAATCATGTCACAAAAAATACCTACTTACAGACCTATGTATACTAAATCAGGTCACAAAAAATACCTACTTACAGACCTATATATACTAAATCAAGTCACAAAAAATACTTCTCACAGACCTATATATACTAAATCAGGTCACAAATAATACCTACTCACAGACCTATATATATACTAAATCATGTCACAAAAAAATACCTACACACAGACCTATATATATACTAAATCAGGTCACAAAAATACCTACTCACAGACCTATATATACTAAATCAGATCTGTGTACCTACTGTCTCTTTCCTTAATAAGAAATTCAAAATAGGCATGTCCTAGAGCATTCATTATCTTCGGTGTAAACTCAAAGAAATTGATTACACGAAATTTTAAGCAAAGTATCCAATCCTGAACTACCAACAAATAAATGTCATAGAATGGTTCATTGGAATCACTTATATTTAGGTTTGAAACTCTGTTACCTTAAACATCAATTCTTGAGAGCAGTGTTTCCCAAACTTTTTCGTTAACGGAACACTCCACACATTCAGAATATTTAGCGGAACACTTTGCTTATTTTTTTAGAGAGATAAATAGAATGTTGCCTTCTAGTTAATTATACTAATAGTTCGTGGAACAGGTACATGGCGTTTTGGTGCAGTCGTTTTGGTGCGAGCCGTTTTGGCGCAGTGGACGTTTTGGCGCGAGATATAATTTGATGATAATTAAATAAGCACGTAGCTTTTATAACAATGTTTATGTCACTCTACTGTAATATTGTATGTATAGTGTGAATTCTAACACCGTCCAGTGAATATTTTAATTTTTTTTATAAAGGTTTTGCTTATTTCATGAATATATAATAAGTGAGATTCATGAATGGTAGTAACATTTAGTAACTCCCCTTTAATTATATGTGAGTTCTGCTAAGCACACTGGAGGGCGTTCTTCGATTTCTTTCCAAAAGACATTTAAAAAAATGAATTGACATTAGTTTAATATCCGAACAAGCTCAGATACTCTTAAGAGAAATTGGGTTAGGGTTGTTAGTAAAATGTTTTACATGTTTCAGATGTTCCTTCAGAGTTGAAGATAGTTTACTTCCTAGTCCAAACCTCCCGCAGGACGACGGGGGATGGGAGCGGGCAGGATGTGAACCTTCGACCATCGATAAATCCGAACGACAGTCCAGCGCGCAAACCGCACGACCAGGCAGCCATTTTGTGTGACATCTCACCTTGACGCAGGTTAAGTCAAACAAATGAAGACAAAACAAGCACCGAGCACTGGTCGTTGGCGTCATGCCTCTTGCGATCATCTCTTTCGGACTTATCCCGCCCCCTCTCTTCTGGGCACATTTCACTTCTTGTATATACTCTTTCCTCCACCCCTTTCCTCTCTCGTGTTTCTAGGACTCCTCTTGACATCCCTGGTCTTGTGCAATATTACTGATTTAAACAATAATTGAATAACAAACTTAAATACCAAAAATAACGGACACAAATATCTCTTGCTCTGTACATGACAATACGTTCGACACAAACACACACACACAAAACAAAGATATGTAGGATTATTTTTAAAGAAATAATACAATGAACGTAAATTGTGTGACCAAAACATTTCGCGCAAAACGTCCCATGCCTCAAAACGGTTGCGCCAAACCGACATTCGCGCCAAAACCGCTGCACCAAAATGGCCGCGCCAAAACGGCTGCACCAAAACGTCCTGCTTCGCGTGGAACACCTATTAAGGCCTCGAGGAACACGAGGGGCTCCGCGGAGCACAATTTGGGAAACACTGCTATAGAGAAATAATTTCGTTAGCGTAACGTGATGTACGGGGAAAACCCAGCGGGGACAAAAAAGTGAAGAAAATGAGAAGAGAGGACACGTTTCTGACCAGTATGTCTGACATCTCGAACACAAGAACTAATAGAGTGGGAGGGGGGGGGGGTAAATTGTGTTAAGATGTTAAACAAAAAATATTCAACGTAAAGGGGTAAGAAGGCGTGACCTTTTTGAAACAAACTCTCTACAATTTGTTTCATCTCCCTTGGTAATTTGTATTGGTTTTGTATTTCAATTTGGTTGACTAAGTACCGGTACATCATTCATCTAATCATGTCTTCTTTGTTTATTTGATTGTAAAGAGGCGATATCAAGATTATTTTTAAAAAGTTTATACTTCGATAGGAGACTTTTTTTTTACTTTGATAAGTAACTTATTTTGTATTTTGAAAGGAAACTCTTTTGTACTTGGAATGGTAACTTATTTTTGTACTTTGATAGATAAATTTTTAAAATTTAATAAGTAACTTTTAGAAATCGATTAACCCATACAGTACTATCATGGTTATATAATGACGTACATAATCGTGTCTATATAATAATATACAGACTGACTTACTGACTTGTTAATACAATGACATACAAACTGACATACTGACTTGTTAATACAATGATATACAAACTGACATACTGACTTGTTAATACAATGACATACAGACTGACTGACTGACTTGTTAATACAATGACATACAGACTGACTGACTGACTTGTTAATACAATGATATACAAACTGACATACTGACTTGTTAATACAATGACATACAAACTGACATACTGACTTGTTAATACAATGACATACAAACTGACATACTGACTTGTTAATACAATGACATACAGACTGACTGACTGACTTGTTAATACAATGATATACAAACTGACATACTGACTTGTTAATACAATGACATACAAACTGACATACTGACTTGTTAATACAATGACATACAAACTGACATACTGACTTGTTAATACAATGACATACAAACTGACATATTGACTTGTTAATACAATGACATACAAACTGACATACTGACTTGTTAATACAATGACATACAAACTGACTGACTGACTTGTTAATACAATGACATACAAACTGACATACTGACTTGTTAATACAATGACATACAAACTGACTGACTGACTTGTTAATACAATGACATACAAACTGACATACTGACTTGTTAATACAATGACATACAGACTGACATACTGACTTGTTAATACAATGACATACAGACTGACTTACTGACTTGTTAATACAATGACATACAGACTGACATACTGACTTGACAATATAATAATATACAGACTGACTTACTGACTTGACAATACAATGACATACAGACTGACTTACTGACTTGACAATATAATAATATACAGACTGACTTACTGACTTGACAATACAATGACATACAGACTGACATACTGACTTGACAATATAATAGTATACAGACTGACTTACTGACTTGACAATACAATGACATACAGACTGACATACTGACTTGACAATATAATAATATACAGACTGACTTACTGACTTGACAATACAATGACATACAGACTGACTTACTGACTTGACAATACAATGACATACAGACTGACATACTGACTTGTTAATACAATGACATACAGACTGACTTACTGACTTGTTAATACAATGACATACAGACTGACTTACTGACTTGTTAATACAATGACATACAGACTGACATACTGACTTGTTAATACAATGACATACAGACTGACTGACTGACTTGTTAATACAATGACATACAGACTGACATACTGACTTGTTAATACAATGACATACAGACTGACATACTGACTTGTTAATACAATGACATACAGACTGACATACTGACTTGTTAATACAATGACATACAGACTGACATACTGACTTGTTAATACAATGACATACAGACTGACATACTGACTTGTTAATACAATGACATACAGACTGACATACTGACTTGTTAATACAATGACATACAGACTGACATACTGACTTGTTAATACAATGACATACAGACTGACTGACTGACTTGTTAATACAATGACATACAGACTGACTTACTGACTTGTTAATACAATGACACACAGACTGACTTACTGACTTGTTAATACAATGACATACAGACTGACATACTGACTTGTTAATACAATGACATACAGACTGACTTACTGACTTGACAATACAATGACATACAGACTGACTTACTGACTTGACAATACAATGACATACAGACTGACATACTGACTTGTTAATACAATGACATACAGACTGACATACTGACTTGTTAATACAATGGCATACAGACTGACTGACTGACTTGTTAATACAATGACATACAGACTGACATACTGACTTGTTAATATAATGACATACAGACTGACATACTGACTTGTTAATACAATGACATACAGACTGACATACTGACTTGTTAATACAATGACATACAGACTGACTTACTGACTTGTAAATACAATGACATACAGACTGACATACTGACTTGTTAATACAATGACATACAGACTGACATTCTGACTTGTTAATACAATGACATACAGACTGACATACTGACTTGTTAATACAATGACATACAGACTGACATACTGACTTGTTAATACAATGACATACAGACTGACATACTGACTTGTTAATACAATGACATACAGACTGACATACTGACTTGTTAATACAATGACATACAGACTGACATACTGACTTGTTAATACAATGACATACAGACTGACATACTGACTTGTTAATACAATGACATACAGACTGACTTACTGACTTGTTAATACAATGACATACAGACTGACTTACTGACTTGTTAATACAATGACATACAGACTGACTGACTGACTTGTTAATACAATGACATACAGACTGACATATTGACTTGTTAATACAATGACATACAGACTGACATACTGACTTGTTAATACAATGACATACAGACTGACATACTGACTTGTTAATACAATGACATACAGACTGACTGACTTGTTAATACAATGACATACAGACTGACGTACTGATGTATATTTTTCCCTCCTTTTAATCTAGAGTAATTTTTATATCAAGTACGAGTCATTGATAAAAGTTAAGTTTAAAATGAATTCTCTATTATATTTGTTGTAATTCTCAATTGATAAGTATCTGTTAAACTTGCCACGGAGATGTATTGAGTTCTAGTCGACTCGTCTGTCACATTAGTCTTTCTATGTTTCCTCACCAGAGTCATTGCAAAGCTTTAGCAAATCACTGACCTTTATAAACTGTAATGAAACATGCTTATAGAAATAGATAGTTTATTAAAAAAAAAATAAAGGATTCCTCTGTAGGACATGTTAAATCAGGTCAGAGGTTCTTATTATTTATAATACAAGAGGTTCTTATTATTTATAATACAAGAGGTTCTTATTATAAAGGATTCCTCTGTAGGACATGTTAAATCAGGTCAGAGGTTCTTATTATTTATAATACAAGAGGTTCTTATTATTTATAATACAAGAGGTTTACATAAGGTATAACATCGCATCATTCTACTGACTTGGTCACATAGTGAGACACTGACTAACAAGGGAAACTAAAGACGTTCTTCTAACTTGACCAGGGCAAACGTCTGGGTCAAAGTCTAAGCAGTGTTGGTTGTTAATACGTGAATGACCAATGTCCAGTAAGATCAGGTGTTACTGATGTCATCTATTATGTGATATAAACATAAAATGAAATATGAATATGTTTTAGTTTATCTCGTTAACATGTTATTGTTGTAGTTTCAAAAGCTTATATCAAATCACTCTGTCTGTCTGTCTGTCTGTCTATTAGAATGATTACACACCCTATCTCAAATCAAGCTGAAATTTTGCACAATCATTTCTTTTAACTGAAAACTCAAGAATCAATTTAAAAACTTTAACCAGTTATGAAATTAACTAATAATACTTAATTATTTAGTTTGCTATCTCGAAAAAGGGAGAAAAATATACTTGACTTAAGTGGTAGTATAAAATGAATAAGTCCTCTTTATAGATCGCCGCTTGAAACTAAGTTTGATACAAACATTACATAACTATACAATCTTCTATAGTCATAGGCACCTCACTAGCAGGGTGGTTAGTATGTACGCTTGAGGAGGCGTGAGCCATAAGTTCCAATTCAGGACGTTTCCCTTTGTAAATGCTTTTAAAAACCGATGACGGTAACATCTACCCAGATATCCCTTTCTCCCCCCCCCCCCATTTTCCCAACTGGTCCAGATAAGTGATAGGATCATAGCTATATCTCTAAATAAAAACAATTGGTAAAAATATTTCTAATCGCACAGATTTATTGTTGTTGGTCTAGATCTATTACAAAATTAATCACAAGACTGATCCAAACTAATTGATTCAATTACACTTCGTATAAGCTTTGTGTTTTGTTTTTTAAGTATTTATGTTTTTCTTTAAACTGGATACATCTGAAAACAAGAGTCATGTGACATTATAGACAGTTAAAATGATTAATTTGTGTGTTCTTCTTCTTATCAACTAAAACGTCATTTAAAAAAGAAAAAAAGAAAAACTTTGTCTTAAGCAGTGTCTTGGTTGGTGTGGCACTTCCGGTGAGTAAAATATTTGTTTAGTACGTCATATAGATATAGATTTTGTTTCTTTTTTGGTTCTCAACAAAGTCTTGCTCTATTCACTTGTCTGCTTGCCTTGGTTTTTGATGTTGGAAAAAATTCAACTCATTTTTTTATTTATTAACTAAATTTGAAGAGGCACAAACCAACAATAAATGTTTCTCCTTTGTCATGTAATGTAAAACATACAGGATGTGATGCCATCCCAACTAGATCCATGGGTTCAGGTTGCATATAAACCTCTATGTATGTATAATTTGTAGTACTTACACATTTGAATAAAATGTTTGTTGAAATATATAATTTTATTATTAGAAAAAGACAAGTTTTAAATTGTTAAAAATAAAGAGTGATTCTTAGGTTTAAAATGCACAAAACATAAGAACTGCATCGACAACCGAGAAACTCAGTTGTAACTCTTTAGCTTCATTGACTACTGAAACATCATAGAAACTATTTTCTAGTTCATTCTAAGTACAAAGTCCCAGAAACAATATTTGTTTACCTTCATGACCCCACGGCTTATTGAACTTTGGCATTCTAACACTGGAAACTAGAAGGTACAGGAACTGAGATTATGATAATACTGGACGTTTGCACTGAATATTGGGAAATAAAACACAGCTGTTGCCAGTTGGGCCTTTTTTGTGTGTGCGCAAGGAGAAAAGTTTCTTTAAAAAAAATATATAACTAACCAGCTGTGTTCAGACATCAATATCATTTCGCGCCTTCATTCATGCTTGATTTTGTTTTATTGTCAGTTTCAATACTACAGGAGCAAACTAGTTTTGACCAGCTATTCTAGAGGTGACCTTGTCTGGGGTGGTCAGAATGGAAATCAATGTTTTAACTCCCGCCTTGTTCCACATTTTATCACGAGATTATTTTGTTTGGCAAACGATCTATAGAGTTCAAGTAAAGTTCACAAAATGTGCGCATGTGTGGGGTGATAGGTGGGAAGTGTATTAAAAATTAAATGACTATTGAACTGTCTGGAAACAGTCAAACAGATTTTGAAAATGAAGATTTTCACCAAATATTCACGAATATTGACGACGTCTAAATTTGTTTAAAGATACAAACAATAGTAATAAATCCTAGATCTATATAAACAATAGTAATAAAACCTAGATCTATCTAAACAATAGTAATAAAACCTAGATCTATATAAACAATAGTAATAAAACCTAGATCTATCTAAACAATAGTAATAAAACCTAGATCTATATAAACAATAGTAAGAAAACCTAGATCTATATAATTCTGTCGTAAGTTGTAGGAACAGAAAAAAAAACATTATTGGAATCTCTGAAAACAAGGTTATAAAGTTAGTTTGTGTCAAGTGATTCACTCAGTTATGTAAAAGGTTGAATTGTAATAATTTCAGAATGAATATCAGAAATCATGGATTACAACTTATCAACAACGTAAACCTAACTACAACTTATCAACAACCACAGCCTAAGTACAACTTATCAACAACCACAGCCTAACTACAACTTATCAACAACCATAGCCTAACTACAACTTATCAACAACCACAGCCTAAGTACAACTTATCAACAACCACAACCTAACTACAACTTATCAACAACCATAGCCTAACTACAACTTATCAACAACCACAGCCTAACTACAACTTATCAACAACCACAGCCTAACTACAACTTATCAACAACCACAGCCTAAGTACAACTTATCAACAACCACAACCTAACTACAACTTATCAACAACCATAGCCTAACTACAACTTATCAACAACCACAACCTAACTACAACTTATCAACAACCACAGCCTAAGTACAACTTATCAACAACCACAACCTAACTACAACGTATCAACAACCATAGCCTAACTACAACTTATCAACAACCACAACCTAAGTACAACTTATCAACAACCACAGCCCAAGTACAACTTATCAACAACCACAACCTAACTACAACTTATCAACAACCATAGCCTAACTACAACTTATCAACAACCACAACCTAAGTACAACTTATCAACAACCACAGCCCAAGTACAACTTATCAACAACCACAGCCTAACTACAACTTATCAACAACCACAACCTAACTACAACTTATCAACAACCACAGCCTAACTACAACTTATCAACAACTACAGCCTAACTACAACTTATCAACAACCACAACCTAACTACAACTTATCAACAACCACAGCCCAAGTACAACTTATCAACAACCACAGCCCAAGTACAACTTATCAACAACCACAGCCTAACTACAACTTATCAACAACTACAGCCTAACTACAACTTATCAACAACTACAGCCTAACTACAACTTATCAACAACTACAGCCTAACTACAACTTATCAACAACCACAGCCTAACTACAACTTATCAACAACCACAGCCTAAGTACAACTTATCAACAACCACAACCTAACTACAACTTATCAACAACCATAGCCTAACTACAACTTATCAACAACCACAACCTAACTACAACTTATCAACAACCACAGCCTAAGTACAACTTATCAACAACCACAACCTAACTACAACGTATCAACAACCATAGCCTAACTACAACTTATCAACAACCACAACCTAAGTACAACTTATCAACAACCACAGCCCAAGTACAACTTATCAACAACCACAACCTAACTACAACTTATCAACAACCATAGCCTAACTACAACTTATCAACAACCACAACCTAAGTACAACTTATCAACAACCACAGCCCAAGTACAACTTATCAACAACCACAGCCTAACTACAACTTATCAACAACCACAACCTAACTACAACTTATCAACAACCACAGCCTAACTACAACTTATCAACAACTACAGCCTAACTACAACTTATCAACAACCACAACCTAACTACAACTTATCAACAACCACAGCCCAAGTACAACTTATCAACAACCACAGCCCAAGTACAACTTATCAACAACCACAGCCTAACTACAACTTATCAACAACTACAGCCTAACTACAACTTATCAACAACTACAGCCTAACTACAACTTATCAACAACTACAGCCTAACTACAACTTATCAACAACCACAGCCTAACTACAACTTATCAACAACTACAGCCTAACTACAACTTATCAACAACCACAACCTAACTACAACTTATCAACAACCACAACCTAACTACAACTTATCAACAACCACAACCTAACTACAACTTATCAACAACCACAACCTAACTACAACTTATCAACAACCACAGCCTAACTACAACTTATCAACAACCACAGCCTAACTACAACTTTTCAACAACCACAGCCTAAGTACAACTTATCAACAACCACAACCTTACTATATTTATCAACAACCACAACCTTACTATATTTATCAACAACCACGGCCTAAAGGCCACACGACACCCTTATTAACCGTAATGTTATAGAGTTTTCTCCCCTTTAGTAATTTTTTCATACGCTTTGTGACGTCATAAGAATATTTTTACAAACTCCATTAGTTATACGAAAACGCTGCGTCATATCTTAGAAGTGATGACGTCATTCAAGCCAACTTTCCACCAAGGTAAGCCCTCTTTTTTTTTATCACTGTCTGTAACAGCACGTAGAAATGTATTGAAATGTAAACCATCTGAAGGACAATACACTAGGTAGACATCGAGCCATTTCTTAATCCCCTACTAGAAATGAAGCACGGCAGTCTCTCAAGCTCTGTAGATCTGTTGGAATGTCAAGAAATAAAAGTGTGTCTTAACATTGGAACAATAGGACGAAGTGAAAGAAATGGTACATGGCTGACATACTATAGGAGGAAGATATTCAGTGGTTGAGCTTACAGTTGTCCATCTGCTGATTTCAAGAAGTCTTGTTGAAAAGATTGGGATTTCGATTACCAAATGGATGTCCTGAATCTAAGTCAGTTAAGTCAGCTAAGGACATTGTCCTTTAAATTATGACTCTACAACCAACCGTTGATTGGAACATTAAAAAAACAACAACTTTGTCTGTACGGGTGAAATCTAGTATACGTCATGTCCTCCACTTTCCGCTCTCGGATCAAGTTGTAACTTTGCACATTTTTAGCGGCCCCCGAAAGGGGAAAAGACGCTATTAGTTTTGTGTGAAATGTCTGTCCGTCTGTCCGTCCGTCCCGTTTAGATCTCGTAAACTAGAAAAGATATTGAAAATCCGGCATCACAATATTTTAGACCATTCAAAGTTCTGATACAACGGCTACTTTTTTTTTTCTGAAAGCGAAAAATCTAATTTTTAAAATCAGTTATGCAAGCAGTTTTTTAAAGGGAAAAAGCTAATTAGTATACATTATAAGTTAGACCTAATTTAAAACGAATATTAATCTTGTAAACTTCATTTTCCGGATTTTTTTAAAAATTGAACACGAAATTCTATATTTTTTTTTCGAGGATTCGAATAAGAGTTTTGCCTTTTCCAAACAATTACATCAATTTTAAGACTTTAGTTAGGCCAGGAGAGGCGCGGTAGCTGAGCGGCAGAGCGCTTGGCTTACGATCCGGGGTCCTGGGTTCGAATCCTAGTGAAGACTGGGATTTTCAACTTCGGAATCCTTGGGCGCCTCCCAGTCCACCCAGCTCTAATTGGTACCTGACATTAGTTGGGGAAAAGTAAATGCGGTTGGTCGTTGTGCTGGCTACATGACACCCTCGTTAACCACTGGCCACAAAAACAGATGAACTTTACATCATCTCCCCCAAGGTCTGAAAGGGGAACTAGTTAGGCCAGGTTCACATCTAACTTTGCATTCACTTGCACCTATCCTTTGATCTGCTGGACCGTTGGGGCACTACACAAGATCTGTCAACCTTCTTTCTCCATTCTGATCTCTCATTTGTCTTTGATATAATTTCATTTGGATGTTCTTTCTGAAAATATTGAAGCCTGACTGGGTGGACCACTTCGGGGGCCGATTTTGAGTTTGTGTTTCCACACAAACTGTCTTTGTAACCTTGTTTTAATTGTGTTTGACAGCACATAAACCAATAACAAAAATTAACCAATAATTTAATCAATATGCGATGATTAATTGAATTAGTTTTATTTAAAACGTGTACTACACTAAGAGCAGATCAACCAATGAATAGAGCAATAGGTCATTCACTAAACAAATGCTTAACTAAAGACTTTTTTGACTATAAGACCTTTCCTTTTTTAAGTCGCCAGCATTCTACCAAGGAGGCTTGAGACCTCGTTTGAATTCAGACTCAAGCAGTTTTATAAAAATATAGCATTTGAAAAGGCAGCACGGAAACCTTCTCTCAGATCCCTTCCCCTTCCCCCCCCCCCCCCCTTGTTTAATTCATGCAAATCAAGCGAGCAAAACTGTTCACAAGAAACAAGAGCATGACATAGAAACACTTCTCTGATCTCACTGTATTTGTACTAGACATTTACTGATCAAACGTCAGACAAACTGAAACAAAGATGCGGTTACGTGACCAAAAAAAACAACAAAAAAAACATCATGAGTTGAGAATGGAAAAAGGTTCAACGACTCTTTGCGCGCTGAGTTTAGAATGTAGGTTATTTTTGTAAGGCAGTAATGTGATTTGTTTGTGGCCTTAACAAATCAGGTCAGTAAGTTAGT